>NW_027117047.1:0-47368 GCF_024137725.1 Prorops nasuta | reverse complement strand
AAGTGTGTTACCCTATTCTCATACAAGTACTCCCTGAACCCAAGTGTGTTACCTTAGCCCCTTTATAAGTACTTCCTGACCTCAAGTGAGTTATCCTATCCCCTTTATATGTACTCTCTGACCGCAAGTGAGTTATCCTAGCCCATTTATATGTACACTCTGACCCCAAGTGAGTTACCATAGCCCCTTTATAAGTACACCCTGACCCCAAGTGAGTTACCATAGCCGCTTTATAAGTACTCCCCTGACACCAAGTGAGTTATCCTAGCCCCTTTATATGCACTCTCTGACCGCAAGTCAGTTGTCCTAGCCGCTTTATATGTACTCCCAGACCCCAAGTGAGTTACCCTAGTCCCTTATAAGTACTCCCTGACCCCAAGTGAGTTACCATATCACCTTTATAAGTATACCCCGACCCCAAGTGAGTTACCTTAGCCCCTTAATAAGTACACCCTGGCCCCAAGTGAGATACCCTGGTCCCATATAAGTACTCACAGACACCAAGTGAGGTACCCTAGTCTCATATAAGTACTCCTTGACACACAGTGAGTTACCCTAGCCCCTTTATAAGTACTCCCTGACGCCAAATGAGTTACCATAGCCCCATTATAAGTACTCCCCAACCCCAAGTGATTTATCCTATCCCCTTTATATGTACTCTCTGACCGCAAGTGAGTTACCCTAGCCCCTTTAGAAGTACTCCATGACCCCCAAATGTGTTACCTTAGTCCCATAAATGTGTTCCCTGACCCCAAGTGAGTTACCTTAGTTCCATAAATGTACTCCCTGACCCCAATTGAGTTATCCTAGCCCCTTTATATGTACACTCTGACCGTAAGTGAGTTATCCTAGCCCCTTTATAAGTACTCCATGACCACAAGTGTGTTACCCTAGCCTCATATATGTATCCCTGAACCCAAGTGAGGTACCCTAGTCCCATAGAGGTACTCCCTGACCCCAAATGAGTCACCCTAGCACCATTATAAGTACTCCCTGACCCCAAGTGAGTTATCCTATCCACTTTATATGTACTCTCTGACCGCAAGTGAGTTACCCTAGTCCCATATAAGAACTCCCTGTCCCTAAGTGAGCACCCTACTCTCAAATAAGTTCTCCCTGACCCCAAGTGAGTTACCCTAGCCTCATTATATGTACTTTCTGACCGCAAGTCAGTTATCCTAGCCGCTTTATATGTACTCACAGACCCCAAGTGAGTTACCCTAGTCCCTTATAAGTACTCCCTGACCCCAAGTGAGTTACCATATCACCTTTATAAATACTCCCTGACCCCAAGTGAGTTATCCTAGCCTCTTTATATGTACTCTCTGACCGCAAGTGAGTTACCCTAGTCCAATATAAGTACTCCCTGACCCCAAGTGAGTTACCATAGCCCTGTATAAGTACTCCCTGACCCCAAGTGACTTACCATAGCCCCTTTATAAGTACTCCCTGACCCCAAGTGAATTATCCTAGCCCCTTTATATGCACTCTCTGACCGCAAGTGAGTTATTCAAACCCCTTTATAAGTACTCCCTGACCCCAAGTGTGTTACCCTAGTCTCATACAAGTACTCCCTGAACCCAAGTGTGTTACCTTAGCCCCTTTATAAGTACTCCCTGACCCCAAGTGTGTTACCCTAGTCTCATACAAGTACTCCCTGAACCCAAGTGTGTTACCTTAGCCCCTTTATAAGTACTTCCTGACCTCAAGTGAGTTATCCTATCCCCTTTATATGTACTCTCTGACCGCAAGTGAGTTATCCTAGCCCCTTTATATGTACTCCCAGACCCCAAGTGAGTTACCCTGATCCCATATAAGTATTCCCTGACCCCAAGTGAGTTACCCTGGTCCTATATAAGTACTCCCTGACCCCAAGTGAGTTATCCTAGCCCCTATATATGTACTCTCTGACCGCAAGTGAGTTACCCTAGTCCAATATAAGTACTCCCTGACCCCAAGTGAGTTACCATAGCCCCTTTATAAGTACACCCTGACCCCAAGTGAGTTACCATAGCCGCTTTATAAGTACTCCCTGACACCAAGTGAGTTATCCTAGCCCCTTTATATGCACTCTCTGACCGCAAGTCAGTTGTCCTAGCCGCTTTATATGTACTCCCAGACCCCAAGTGAGTTACCCTAGTCCCTTATAAGTACTCCCTGACCCCAAGTGAGTTACCCTGGTCCCATATATGTACTCAAAGACACCAAGTGAGTTACCCTAGTCCCATATAAGTACTCCTTGACCCAAAGTTAGTTACCCAAGCCCTTTTCTAAGTACTCCTTGACCCCAAGTGACTCCTTGACCCAAAGAGAGTTACCCTAGCCCCTTTATAAGTACTCCCTGACCCCAAGTGAGTTACCATATCACCTTTATAAATACTCCCTGACCCCAAGTGAGTTATCCTATCCCCTTTATATGTACTCTCTGACCGCAAGTGAGTTACCTTAGTCCAATATAAGTACTCCCTGACCCCAAGTGAGTTACCATAGGCCCTTTATAAGTACTCCCTGACACCAAGTGAGTTATCCTAGACCCCTTATATGCACTCTCTGACCGCAAGTTTGTTATCCTAGCCGCTTTATATGTACTCCCTGACCCCAAGTGAGTTATCCTAGCCCCTATATATGTACTCTCTGACCGCAAGTGAGTTACCCTAGTCTCATATAAGTACTCCCTGAACCCAAGTGTTTTACCTTAGCCCCTTTATAAGTATACCCCGACCCCAAGTCAGTTATCCTATCCCCTTTATATGTACTCTCTGACCGCAAGTGAGTTAACCTAGCCCCTTTATAAGTACTCCCTGACCCCCAAATGTGTTACCTTAGTCCCATAAATGTACTCCCTGACACCAAGTGAGTTATCCTAGCCCCTTTATATGTACACTCTGACCACAAGTGAGTTATCCGAGCCCCTTTATATGTACTCTCTGACCGCAAGTGAGTTATCCTTGCCCCTTTATATGTACACTCTGACCGTAAGTGGGTTATCCTAGCCCCATTATAAGTACTCCCTGACCCCAAATGTGTTACCCTAGCCTCATATATGTATCCCTGAACCCAAGTGAGGTACCCTAGTCCCATAGAGGTACTCCCTGACCCCAAATGAGTCACCCTAGCACCTTTATAAGTACTCTCTGACCCCAAGTGAGTTATCCTATCCCCTTTATAAGTACTCCCTGACACCAAGTGAGTTATCCTAGCCCCTTTATATGCACTCTCTGAGCGCAAGTCAGTTATCCTAGCCGCTTTATATGTACACCCAGACCCCAAGTGAGTTACCCTAGTCCCTTATAAGTACTCCTTGACCCAAAGTGAGTTACCCAAGCCCCTTTAATAGTACTCCCTGACCCCAAGTGAGTTACCATATCACCTTTATAAGTACTCCCTGACCCCAAGTGAGTTATCCTAGCCGCTTTATATGTACTCCCTTACCCCAAGTGAGTTACCATATCACATTTATAAGTACTCCCTGACCCCAAGTGAGTTATCCTAGCCCCTTTATATGTACTCCCTGACCCCCAAATGTGTTACCTTAGTCCCATAAATGTACTCCCTGACACCAAGTGAGTTATCCTAGCCCCTTTATATGTACACTCTGACCGCAAGTGAGTTATCCGAGCCCCTTTATATGTACTCTCTGACCGCAAGTGAGTTACCCTAGCCCCTTTATAAGTACTCCCTGACCCCAAGTGAGTTACCTTAGCCCCTTAATAAGTACACCCTGGCCCCAAGTGAGATACCCTGGTCCCAGATAAGTACTCACAGACACCAAGTGAGGTACCCTAGTCTCATATAAGTACTCCTTGACACACAGTGAGTTACCCTAGCCCGTTTATAAGTACTCCCTGACCCCAAGTGAGTTACCCTAATCCCATATAAGTACTCCCAGACCCCAAGTGTGTTACCCTAGTCCCACAGAAGTATTCCCACACCCCAAGTGAGTTACCCTAGCCCCTATATAAGTACTCCCTGACCCCAAGTGAGTTACCATAGCCCCTTTATAAGTACTCCCTGACGCCAAATGAGTTACCATAGCCCCATTATAAGTACTCCCCAACACCAAGTGAGTTATCCTATCCCCTTTATATGTACTCTCTGACCGCAAGTGAGTTACCCTAGCCCCTTTATAAGTACTCCATGACCCCCAAATGTGTTACCTTAGTCCCATAAATGTGTTCCCTGACCCCAAGTGAGTTACCTTAGTTCCATAATTGTACTTCCTGACCCCAATTGAGTTATCCTAGCCCCTTTATATGTACACTCTGACCGTAAGTGAGTTATCCTAGCCCCTTTATAAGTACTCCATGACCCCAAGTGTGTTACCCTAGCCTCATATATGTATCCGTGAACCCAAGTGAGGTACCCTAGTCCCATAGAGGTACTCCCTACCCCAAATGAGTCACCCTAGCACCTTTATAAGTACTCCCTGACCCCAAGTGAGTTATCCTATCCACTTTATATGTACTCTCTGACCGCAAGTGAGTTACCCTAGTCCCATATAAGAACTCCCTGTACCTAAGTGACCACCCTACTCTCAAATAAGTACTCCCTGACCCCAAGTGAGTTACCCTAGCCTCTTTATATGTACTCTCTGACCGCAAGTCAGTTATCCTAGCCGCTTTATATGTACTCCCAGACCCCAAGTGAGTTACCTTAGCCCCTTAATAAGTACACCCTGGCCCCAAGTGAAATACCCTGGTCCCATATAAGTACTGACAGACACCAAGTGAGTTACCCTAGTCCCATATAAGTACTCCATGACCCAAAGTGAGTTACACTAGCCCCTTTATAAGTACTCCTTGACCCCAAGTGTGTTACCCTAGTCTCATATAAGTACTCCCTGAACCCAAGTGTTTTACCTTAGCCCCTTTATAAGTATACCCCGACCCCAAGTGAGTTATCCTATCCCCTTTATATGTACTCTCTGACCGCAAGTGAGTTAACCTAGCCCCTTTATAAGTACTCCCTGACCCCCAAATGTGTTACCTTAGTCCCATAAATGTACTCCCTGACACCAAGTGAGTTATCCTAGCCCCTTTATATGTACACTCTGACCGCAAGTGAGTTATCCGAGCCCCTTTATATGTACTCTCTGACCGCAAGTGAGTTACCCTAGCCCCTTTATAAGTACTCCCTGACCCCAAGTGAGTTACCTTAGCCCCTTAATAAGTACACCCTGGCCCCAAGTGAGATACCCTGGTCCCAGATAAGTACTCACAGACACCAAGTGAGGTACCCTAGTCTCATATAAGTACTCCTTGACACACAGTGAGTTACCCTAGCCCGTTTATAAGTACTCCCTGACCCCAAGTGAGTTACCCTAATCCCATATAAGTACTCCCAGACCCCAAGTGTGTTACCCTAGTCCCACAGAAGTATTCCCACACCCCAAGTGAGTTACCCTAGCCCCTATATAAGTACTCCCTGACCCCAAGTGAGTTACCATAGCCCCTTTATAAGTACTCCCTGACGCCAAATGAGTTACCATAGCCCCATTATAAGTACTCCCCAACCCCAAGTGAGTTATGCTATCCCCTTTATATGTACTCTCTGACCGCAAGTGAGTTACCCTAGCCCCTTTATAAGTACTCCATGACCCCCAAATGTGTTACCTTAGTCCCATAAATGTGTTCCCTGACCCCAAGTGAGTTACCTTAGTTCCATAAATGTACTTCCTGACCCCAATTGAGTTATCCTAGCCCCTTTATATGTACACTCTGACCGTAAGTGAGTTATCCTAGCCCCTTTATAAGTACTCCATGACCCCAAGTGTGTTACCCTAGCCTCATATATGTATCCGTGAACCCAAGTGAGGTACCCTAGTCCCATAGAGGTACTCCCTGACCCCAAATGAGTCACCCTAGCACCTTTATAAGTACTCCCTGACCCCAAGTGAGTTATCCTATCCACTTTATATGTACTCTCTGACCGCAAGTGAGTTACCCTAGTCCCATATAAGAACTCCCTGTACCTAAGTGACCACCCTACTCTCAAATAAGTACTCCCTGACCCCAAGTGAGTTACCCTAGCCTCTTTATATGTACTCTCTGACCGCAAGTCAGTTATCCTAGCCGCTTTATATGTACTCCCAGACCCCAAGTGAGTTACCCTAGTCCCTTATAAGTACTCCCTGACCCCAAGTGAGTTACCATGGTCCCATATAAGTACTCAAAGACACCAAGTGAGTTACCCTAGTCCCATATAAGTACTCCTGACCCCAAGTGAGTTACCATATCACCTTTATAAATACTCCCTGACCCCAAGTGAGTTATCCTAGCCTCTTTATATGTACTCTCTGACCGCAAGTGAGTTACCCTAGTCCAATATAAGTACTCCCAGACCCCAAGTGAGTTACCATAGGCCCTTTATAAGTACTCCCTGACACCAAGTGAGTTATCCTAGCCCCTTTATATGCACTCTCTGACCGCAAGTCAATTATCCTAGCCGCTTTATATTTACACCCAGACCCCAAGTGAGTTACCCTAGTCCCTTATAAGTACTCCCTGACCCCAAGTGAGTTACCCTGGTCCCATATAAGTACTCAAAGACACCAAGTGAGTTTACCCTAGTCCCATATAAGTACTCCTTGACCCAAAGTGAGTTACCCAAGCCCCTTTAATAGTACTCACTGACCCCAAGTGAGTTACCATATCACCTTTATAAGTACTCCCTGACCCCAAGTGAGTTATCCTAGCCCCTTTATATGTACTCCCTGACCGCAAGTGTGTTACCCTAGTCTCATATAAGTACTCCCTGAACCCAAGTGTGTTACCTTAGCCCCTTTATAAGTATACCCCGACCCCAAGTGAGTTATCCTATCCCCTTTATATGTACTCTCTGACCGCAAGTGAGTTACCCTAGCCCCCTTTATAAGTACTCCCTGACCCCCAAATGTGTTACCTTAGTCCCATAAATGTACTCCCTGACCCCAAGTGAGTTATCCTAGCCCTTTTATATATACTCCCAGACCCCAAGTGAGTTACCCTACTCCCTTATAAGTACTCCCTGACCCCAAGTGATTTACCCTAGCCCCTTAATAAGTACATCCTGGCCCCAAGTGAGTTACCCTGGACCCTTATAAGTACTCCCTGACCCCCAAATGTGTTACCTTAGTCCCATAAATGTACTCCCTGACCCCAAGTGAGTTATCCTTGCCCCTTTATATGTACACTCTGACCGTAAGTTGGTTATCCTAGCCCCATTATAAGTACTCCCTGACCCCAAGTGTGTTACCCTAGCCTCATATATGTATCCCTGAACCCAAGTGAGGTACCCTAGTCCCATATAAGTACTCCCAGACCCCAAGTGAGTTACCCTAGTCCCATAGAAGTACTCCCACACCCCAAGTGAGTTACCCTAGCCCCTATATAAGTACTCCCTGACTGCAAGTGAGTTATCCTAGCACCTTTATATGTACCCTCTGCCGCAAGTGAGTTACCCTAGTCCCATAGAAGTACTCCCTGACCCCAAGTGAGTTACCATAGCCCCTTTATAAGTACTCCCTGACCCCAAATGAGTTACCATAGCCCCTTTATAAGTACTCCCCAACCCCAAGTGAGTTATCCTAGCCCCTTTATAAGTACTCCATGACCCCCAAATGTGTTACCTTAGTCCCATAAATGTACTCCCTGACCCCAAGTGAGTTATCCTAGCCCCTTTATAAGTACTCCCTGACCCCAAGTGAGTTACCATAGGCCCTTTACAAGTACTCCCTGACCCCAAGTGAGTTACAATAGCCCCTTTATAAGTACTCCCTGACACCAAGTGAGTTAACCTAGCCCCTTTATATGCACTCTTTGACCGCAAGTGAGTTATTCAAACCCCTTTATAAGTACTCCATGACCCCCAAATGTGTTACCTTAGTCCCATAAATGTACTCCCTGACCCCAAGTGAGTTATCCTAGCCCCTTTATATGTACACTCTGACCGCATTGAGTTATCCTAGCCCCTTTATAAGTACTCCCTGACCCCAAGTGTGCTACCCTAGTCTCATATATGTATTCCCTGAACCCAAATGAGTCACCCTAGCACTTTTATAAGTACTCCCTGACCCCAAGTGTGTTACCTTAGTCACATAAATGTACTCCCTGACCCCAAGTGAGTTTACCCTAGTCCCTTGTAAGTACTCTCTGACCCCAAGTGAGTTACCCTAGCCCCTTAATAAGTACACCCTGGCCCCAAGTGAGTGACCCTGGTCCCATATAAGTACTCAGAAACACCAAGTGAGTTACCCTAATCCCATATAAGTACTCCTTGACCCAAAGTGAGTTACCCTAGCCCCTTTATATGTACTCTCTGACCGCAAGTGAGTTACCGTTGTCACATAGTAGTACTCCCTGACGCCAAGTGAGTTATCCTATCCCCTTTATATGTACTCTCTGACCGCAAATGGGTTACCCTAGTCCAATATAAGTACTCCCTGACCCCAAATGAGTTACCATAGCCCTGTATAAGTTCTCCCTGACCCCAAGTGAGTTACCATAGCCCCTTTATAAGTACTCCCTGACCCCAAATGAGTTATCCTACCCCCTTTATATGCACTCTCTGACCGCAAGTGAGTTATTCAAACCCCTTTATAAGTACTCCCTGACCCCAAGTGTGTTACCCTATTCTCATACAAGTACTCCCTGAACCCAAGTGTGTTACCTTAGCCCCTTTATAAGTACTTCCTGACCTCAAGTGAGTTATCCTATCCCCTTTATATGTACTCTCTGACCGCAAGTGAGTTATCCTAGCCCATTTATATGTACACTCTGACCCCAAGTGAGTTACCATAGCCCCTTTATAAGTACACCCTGACCCCAAGTGAGTTACCATAGCCGCTTTATAAGTACTCCCTGACACCAAGTGAGTTATCCTAGCCCCTTTATATGCACTCTCTGACCGCAAGTCAGTTGTCCTAGCCGCTTTATATGTACTCCCAGACCCCAAGTGAGTTACCCTAGTCCCTTATAAGTACTCCCTGACCCCAAGTGAGTTACCATATCACCTTTATAAGTATACCCCGACCCCAAGTGAGTTACCTTAGCCCCTTAATAAGTACACCCTGGCCCCAAGTGAGATACCCTGGTCCCATATAAGTACTCACAGACACCAAGTGAGGTACCCTAGTCTCATATAAGTACTCCTTGACACACAGTGAGTTACCCTAGCCCCTTTATAAGTACTCCCTGACGCCAAATGAGTTACCATAGCCCCATTATAAGTACTCCCCAACCCCAAGTGATTTATCCTATCCCCTTTATATGTACTCTCTGACCGCAAGTGAGTTACCCTAGCCCCTTTAGAAGTACTCCATGACCCCCAAATGTGTTACCTTAGTCCCATAAATGTGTTCCCTGACCCCAAGTGAGTTACCTTAGTTCCATAAATGTACTCCCTGACCCCAATTGAGTTATCCTAGCCCCTTTATATGTACACTCTGACCGTAAGTGAGTTATCCTAGCCCCTTTATAAGTACTCCATGACCACAAGTGTGTTACCCTAGCCTCATATATGTATCCCTGAACCCAAGTGAGGTACCCTAGTCCCATAGAGGTACTCCCTGACCCCAAATGAGTCACCCTAGCACCATTATAAGTACTCCCTGACCCCAAGTGAGTTATCCTATCCACTTTATATGTACTCTCTGACCGCAAGTGAGTTACCCTAGTCCCATATAAGAACTCCCTGTCCCTAAGTGAGCACCCTACTCTCAAATAAGTTCTCCCTGACCCCAAGTGAGTTACCCTAGCCTCATTATATGTACTTTCTGACCGCAAGTCAGTTATCCTAGCCGCTTTATATGTACTCACAGACCCCAAGTGAGTTACCCTAGTCCCTTATAAGTACTCCCTGACCCCAAGTGAGTTACCATATCACCTTTATAAATACTCCCTGACCCCAAGTGAGTTATCCTAGCCTCTTTATATGTACTCTCTGACCGCAAGTGAGTTACCCTAGTCCAATATAAGTACTCCCTGACCCCAAGTGAGTTACCATAGCCCTGTATAAGTACTCCCTGACCCCAAGTGACTTACCATAGCCCCTTTATAAGTACTCCCTGACCCCAAGTGAATTATCCTAGCCCCTTTATATGCACTCTCTGACCGCAAGTGAGTTATTCAAACCCCTTTATAAGTACTCCCTGACCCCAAGTGTGTTACCCTAGTCTCATACAAGTACTCCCTGAACCCAAGTGTGTTACCTTAGCCCCTTTATAAGTACTCCCTGACCCCAAGTGTGTTACCCTAGTCTCATACAAGTACTCCCTGAACCCAAGTGTGTTACCTTAGCCCCTTTATAAGTACTTCCTGACCTCAAGTGAGTTATCCTATCCCCTTTATATGTACTCTCTGACCGCAAGTGAGTTATCCTAGCCCCTTTATATGTACTCCCAGACCCCAAGTGAGTTACCCTGATCCCATATAAGTATTCCCTGACCCCAAGTGAGTTACCCTGGTCCTATATAAGTACTCCCTGACCCCAAGTGAGTTATCCTAGCCCCTATATATGTACTCTCTGACCGCAAGTGAGTTACCCTAGTCCAATATAAGTACTCCCTGACCCCAAGTGAGTTACCATAGCCCCTTTATAAGTACACCCTGACCCCAAGTGAGTTACCATAGCCGCTTTATAAGTACTCCCTGACACCAAGTGAGTTATCCTAGCCCCTTTATATGCACTCTCTGACCGCAAGTCAGTTGTCCTAGCCGCTTTATATGTACTCCCAGACCCCAAGTGAGTTACCCTAGTCCCTTATAAGTACTCCCTGACCCCAAGTGAGTTACCCTGGTCCCATATATGTACTCAAAGACACCAAGTGAGTTACCCTAGTCCCATATAAGTACTCCTTGACCCAAAGTTAGTTACCCAAGCCCTTTTCTAAGTACTCCTTGACCCCAAGTGACTCCTTGACCCAAAGAGAGTTACCCTAGCCCCTTTATAAGTACTCCCTGACCCCAAGTGAGTTACCATATCACCTTTATAAATACTCCCTGACCCCAAGTGAGTTATCCTATCCCCTTTATATGTACTCTCTGACCGCAAGTGAGTTACCTTAGTCCAATATAAGTACTCCCTGACCCCAAGTGAGTTACCATAGGCCCTTTATAAGTACTCCCTGACACCAAGTGAGTTATCCTAGACCCCTTATATGCACTCTCTGACCGCAAGTTTGTTATCCTAGCCGCTTTATATGTACTCCCTGACCCCAAGTGAGTTATCCTAGCCCCTATATATGTACTCTCTGACCGCAAGTGAGTTACCCTAGTCTCATATAAGTACTCCCTGAACCCAAGTGTTTTACCTTAGCCCCTTTATAAGTATACCCCGACCCCAAGTCAGTTATCCTATCCCCTTTATATGTACTCTCTGACCGCAGTGAGTTACCTAGCCCCTTTATAAGTACTCCCTGACCCCCAAATGTGTTACCTTAGTCCCATAAATGTACTCCCTGACACCAAGTGAGTTATCCTAGCCCCTTTATATGTACACTCTGACCACAAGTGAGTTATCCGAGCCCCTTTATATGTACTCTCTGACCGCAAGTGAGTTATCCTTGCCCCTTTATATGTACACTCTGACCGTAAGTGGGTTATCCTAGCCCCATTATAAGTACTCCCTGACCCCAAATGTGTTACCCTAGCCTCATATATGTATCCCTGAACCCAAGTGAGGTACCCTAGTCCCATAGAGGTACTCCCTGACCCCAAATGAGTCACCCTAGCACCTTTATAAGTACTCTCTGACCCCAAGTGAGTTATCCTATCCCCTTTATAAGTACTCCCTGACACCAAGTGAGTTATCCTAGCCCCTTTATATGCACTCTCTGAGCGCAAGTCAGTTATCCTAGCCGCTTTATATGTACACCCAGACCCCAAGTGAGTTACCCTAGTCCCTTATAAGTACTCCTTGACCCAAAGTGAGTTACCCAAGCCCCTTTAATAGTACTCCCTGACCCCAAGTGAGTTACCATATCACCTTTATAAGTACTCCCTGACCCCAAGTGAGTTATCCTAGCCGCTTTATATGTACTCCCTTACCCCAAGTGAGTTACCATATCACATTTATAAGTACTCCCTGACCCCAAGTGAGTTATCCTAGCCCCTTTATATGTACTCCCTGACCCCCAAATGTGTTACCTTAGTCCCATAAATGTACTCCCTGACACCAAGTGAGTTATCCTAGCCCCTTTATATGTACACTCTGACCGCAAGTGAGTTATCCGAGCCCCTTTATATGTACTCTCTGACCGCAAGTGAGTTACCCTAGCCCCTTTATAAGTACTCCCTGACCCCAAGTGAGTTACCATGGTCCCATATAAGTACTCAAAGACACCAAGTGAGTTACCCTAGTCCCATATAAGTACTCCCTGACCCCAAGTGAGTTACCATATCACCTTTATAAATACTCCCTGACCCCAAGTGAGTTATCCTAGCCTCTTTATATGTACTCTCTGACCGCAAGTGAGTTACCCTAGTCCAATATAAGTACTCCCAGACCCCAAGTGAGTTACCATAGGCCCTTTATAAGTACTCCCTGACACCAAGTGAGTTATCCTAGCCCCTTTATATGCACTCTCTGACCGCAAGTCAATTATCCTAGCCGCTTTATATTTACACCCAGACCCCAAGTGAGTTACCCTAGTCCCTTATAAGTACTCCCTGACCCCAAGTGAGTTACCCTGGTCCCATATAAGTACTCAAAGACACCAAGTGAGTTACCCTAGTCCCATATAAGTACTCCTTGACCCAAAGTGAGTTACCCAAGCCCCTTTAATAGTACTCACTGACCCCAAGTGAGTTACCATATCACCTTTATAAGTACTCCCTGACCCCAAGTGAGTTATCCTAGCCCCTTTATATGTACTCCCTGACCGCAAGTGTGTTACCCTAGTCTCATATAAGTACTCCCTGAACCCAAGTGTGTTACCTTAGCCCCTTTATAAGTATACCCCGACCCCAAGTGAGTTATCCTATCCCCTTTATATGTACTCTCTGACCGCAAGTGAGTTACCCTAGCCCCTTTATAAGTACTCCCTGACCCCCAAATGTGTTACCTTAGTCCCATAAATGTACTCCCTGACCCCAAGTGAGTTATCCTAGCCCTTTTATATATACTCCCAGACCCCAAGTGAGTTACCCTACTCCCTTATAAGTACTCCCTGACCCCAAGTGATTTACCCTAGCCCCTTAATAAGTACATCCTGGCCCCAAGTGAGTTACCCTGGACCCTTATAAGTACTCCCTGACCCCCAAATGTGTTACCTTAGTCCCATAAATGTACTCCCTGACCCCAAGTGAGTTATCCTTGCCCCTTTATATGTACACTCTGACCGTAAGTTGGTTATCCTAGCCCCATTATAAGTACTCCCTGACCCCAAGTGTGTTACCCTAGCCTCATATATGTATCCCTGAACCCAAGTGAGGTACCCTAGTCCCATAGAGGTACTCCCTGACCCCAAATGTGTCACCCTAGCACCTTTATAAGTACTCTCTGACCCCAAGTGAGTTATCCTATCCCCTTTATATGTACTCTCTGACCGCAAGTGAGTTACCCTAGTCCCATATAAGAACTCCCTGTCACTAAGTGAGCACCCTAGTCTCAAATAAGTACTCCCTGACCCCAAGTGAGTTATCCTAGCCTCTTTATATGTACTCTCTGACCGCAAGTCAGTTATCCTAGCCGCTTTATATGTACTCCCAGACCCCAAGTGAGTTACCATATCACCTTTATAAATACTCCCTGACCCTAAGTGAGTAACCCTAGCCTCTTTATATGTACTCTCTGACCGCAAGTGAGTTACCCTAGTCCAATATATGTACTCCCTGACCCCAAGTGAGTTACCATAGGCCCTTTATAAGTACACCCTGGCCCCAAGTGAGTTACCCTGGACCCTTATAAGTACTCCCTGACCCCCAAATGTGTTACCTTAGTCCCATAAATGTACTCCCTGACCCCAAGTGAGTTATCCTTGCCCCTTTATATGTACACTCTGACCGTAAGTTGGTTATCCTAGCCCCATTATAAGTACTCCCTGACCCCAAGTGAGTTACCCTGGTCCCATATAAGTACTCAAAGACACCAAGTGAGTTACCCTAGTCCCATATAAGTACTCCTTGACCCAAAGTTAGTTACCCAAGCCCCTTTATAAGTACTCCTTGACCCCAAGTGACGCCTTGACCCAAAGTGAGTTACCCTAGCCCCTTTATAAGTACTCCCTGACCCCAAGTGAGTTACTATATCACCTTTATAAGTACTCCCTGACCCCAAGTGAGTTATCCTTGCCCCTTTATATGTGCACTCTGACCGCAAGTCAGTTGTCCTAGCCGCTTTATATGTACTCCCAGACCCCAAGTGAGTTACCCTAGTCCCTTATAAGTCCTCCCTGACCCCAAGTGAGTTACCCTGGTCCCATATAAGTACTCAAAGACACCAAGTGAGTTACCCTAGTCCCATATAAGTACTCCTTGACCCAAAGTTAGTTACCCAAGCCCCTTTATAAGTACTCCTTGACCCCAAGTGACGCCTTGACCCAAAGTGAGTTACCCTAGCCCCTTTATAAGTACTCCCTGACCCCAAGTGAGTTACTATATCACCTTTATAAGTACACCCTGACCCCAAGTGAGTTACCATAGCCGCTTTATAAGTACTCCCTGACACCAAGTGAGTTATCCTAGCCCCTTAATATGCACTCTCTGACCGCAAGTCAGTTGTCCTAGCCGCTTTATATGTACTCCCAGACCCCAAGTGAGTTACCCTAGTCCCTTATAAGTCCTCCCTGACCCCAAGTGAGTTACCCTGGTCCCATATAAGTACTCAAAGACACCAAGTGAGTTACCCTAGTCCCATATAAGTACTCCTTGACCCAAAGTTAGTTACCCAAGCCCCTTTATAAGTACTCCTTGACCCCAAGTGACGCCTTGACCCAAAGTGAGTTACCCTAGCCCCTTTATAAGTACTCCCTGACCCCAAGTGAGTTACTATATCACCTTTATAAGTACTCCCTGACCCCAAGTGAGTTATCCTTGCCCCTTTATATGTGCACTCTGACCGTAAGTGGGTTATCCTAGCCCCATTATAAGTACTCCCTGACCCCAAATGTGTTACCCTAGCCTCATATATGTATCCCTGAACCCAATTGAGGTACCCTAGTCCCATAGAGGTACTCCCTGACCCCAAATGAGTCACCCTAGCACCTTTATAAGTACTCTCTGACCCCAAGTGAGTTATCCTATCCCCTTTATATGTACTCTCTGACCGCAAGTGAGTTACCCTAGTCCCATATAAGAACTCCCTGTCCCTAAGTGAGCACCCTAGTCTCAAATAAGTACTTCCTGACCCCAAGTGAGTTATCCTAGCCTCTTTATATGTACTCTCTGACCGCAAGTCAGTTATCCTAGCCGCTTTAAATGTACTCCCAGAACCCAAGTAAGTTACCCTAGTCCCTTATAAGTACTCCCTGACCCCAAGTGTGTTACCCTGGTCCCATATAAGTACTCAAAGACACCAAGTGAGTTACCCTAGTCCCATATAAGTACTCCCAGACCCCAAGTGAGTTACCATATCACCTTTATAAATACTCCCTGACCCTAAGTGAGTAATCCTAGCCTCTTTATATGTACTCTCTGACCGCAAGTCAGTTGTCCTAGCCGCTTTATATGTACTCCCAGACCCCAAGTGAGTTACCCTAGTCCCTTATAAGTACTCCCTGACCCCAAGTGAGTTACCCTGGTCCCAAATAAGTACTCAAAGACACCAAGTGAGTTACCCTAGTCCCATATAAGTACTCCTTGACCCAAAGTTAGTTACCCAAGCCCCTTTATAAGTTCTCCTTGACCCCAAGTGACTCCTTGACCCAAAGTGAGTTACCCTAGCCCCTTTATAAGTACTCCCTGACCCCAAGTGAGTTACCATATCACCTTTATAAGTACTCCCTGACCCCAAGTGAGTTAACCTAGCCCCTTCATATGTACTCCCTGACCCCAAGTGTGTTACCCTAGTCTCATATAAGTACTCCCTGAACCCAAGTAAGTTACCCTGGTCCCATATAAGTACTCAAAGACACCAAGTGAGTTACCCTAGTCCCATATAAGTACTCGCTGACCCCAAGTGAGTTATCCTATCCCCTTTATATGTACTCTCTGACCGCAAGTGAGTTACCCTAGTCCAATATAAGTACTCCCTGACCCCAAAGGAGGTACCATAAGCCCTTTATAAGTACTCCCTGACACCAAGTGAGTTATCCTAGACCCTTTATATGCACTCTCTGACCGCAAGTCAGTTATCCTAGCCGCTTTATATGTACTCCCAGACCCCAAGTGAGTTACCTTAGCCCCTTAATAAGTACACCCTGGCCCCAAGTGAGATACCCTGGTCCCATATAAGTACTGACAGACACCAAGTGAGTTACCCTAGTCCCATATAAGTACTCCATGACCCAAAGTGACTCCTTGACCCAAAGTGAGTTACCCTAGCCCCTTTATAAGTACTCCCTGACCCCAAGTGTGTTACCTTAGCCCCTTTATAAGTATACCCCGACCCCAAGTGAGTTATCCTATCCCCTTTATATGTACTCTCTGACCGCAAGTGAGTTACCCTAGTCCCATATAAGAACTCCCTGTCCCTAAGTGAGCACCCTAATCTCAAATAAGTACTCCCTGACCCCAAGTGAGTTATCCTAGCCTCTTTATATGTACTCTCTGACCGCAAGTCAGTTATCCTAGCCGCTTTATATGTACTCCCAGAACCCAAGTAAGTTACCCTAGTCCCTTATAAGTACTCCCTGACACCAAGTGTGTTACCCTGGTCCCATATAAGTACTCAAAGACACCAAGTGAGTTACCCTAGTCCCATATAAGTACTCCCAGACCCCAAGTGAGTTACCATATCACCTTTATAAATACTCCCTGACCCTAAGTGAGTAATCCTAGCCTCTTTATATTTACTCTCTGACCGCAAGTGAGTTACCCTAGTCCAATATAAGTACTCCCTGACCCCAAGTGAGTTACCATAGGCCCTTTATAAGTACACCCTGACCCCAAGTGAGTTACCATAGCCGCTTTATAAGTACTCCCTGACACCAAGTGAGTTATCCTAGCCCCTTTATATGCACTCTCTGACCGCAAGTCAGTTGTCCTAGCCGCTTTATATGTACTCCCAGACCCCAAGTGAGTTACCCTAGTCCCTTATAAGTACTCCCTGACACCAAGTGTGTTACCCTGGTCCCATATAAGTACTCAAAGACACCAAGTGAGTTACCCTAGTCCCATATAAGTACTCCCAGACCCCAAGTGAGTTACCATATCACCTTTATAAATACTCCCTGACCCTAAGTGAGTAATCCTAGCCTCTTTATATGTAATCTCTGACCGCAAGTGAGTTACCCTAGTCCAATATAAGTACTCCCTGACCCCAAGTGAGTTACCATAGGCCCTTTATAAGTACACCCTGACCCAAAGTGAGTTACCATAGCCGCTTTATAAGTACTCCCTGTCACCAAGTGAGTTATCCTAGCCCCTTGATATGCACTCTCTGACCGCAAGTCAGTTGTCCTAGCCGCTTTATATGTACTCCCAGACCCCAAGTGAGTTCCCTAGTCCCCTTATAAGTACTCCCTGACCCAAGTGAGTTACCCTGGTCCCATAAAAGTACTCAAAGACACCAAGTGAGTTACCCTAGTCCCATATAAGTACTCCTTGACCCAAAGTTAGTTACCCAAGCCCCTTTATAAGTACTCCTTGACCCCAAGTGACTCCTTGACCCAAAGATGAGTTACCCTAGCCCCTTTATAAGTACTCCCTGACCCCAAGTGAGTTACCATATCACCTTTATAAGTACTCCCTGACCCCAAGTGAGTTAACCTAGCCACTTTATATGTACTCCCTGACCCCAAGTGTGTTACCCTAGTCTCATATAAGTACTCCCTGAACCCAAGTGAGTTACCCTGGTCCCATATAAGTACTCAAAGACACCAAGTGAGTTACCCTAAGTCCCAAATAAGTTCTCCCTGACCCCAAGTGAGTTACCATATCACCTCTATAAATACTCCCTGACCCCAAGTGAGTTATCCTATCCCCTTTATATGTACTCTCTGACCGCAAGTGAGTTACCCTAGTCCAATATAAGTACTCCCTGACCCCAAGTGAGTTACCATAGGCCCTTTATAAGTACTCCCTGACACCAAATGAGTTATCCTAGACCCTTTATATGCACTCTCTGACCGCAAGTCAGTTATCCTAGCCGCTTTATATGTACTCCCAGAACCCAAGTAAGTTACCCCTAGTCCCCTTATAAGTACTCCCTGTCCCCAAGTGAGTTTACCCTGGTCCCATATAAGTACTCAAAGACACCAAGTGAGTTACCCTAGTCCCATAGAAGTAATCCCAGACCCCAAGTGAGTTACCTTATCACCTTTATAAATACTCCCTGACCCTAAGTGAGTAATCCTAGCCTCTTTATATGTACTCTCTGACCGCAAGTGAGTTACCCTAGTCCAATATAAGTACTCCCTGACCACAAGTGAGTTACCATAGGCCCTTTATAAGTACACACTGACCCCAAGTGAGTTACCATAGCCGCTTTTATAAGTACTCCTGACACCAAGTGAGTTATCCTAGCCCCTTTATATGCACTCTCTGACCGCAAGTCAGTTGTCCTAGCCGCTTTATATGTACTCCCAGACCCCAAGTGAGTTACCCTAGTCCCTTATAAGTACTCCCTGACCCCAAGTGAGTTTACCCAAGCCCCTTATAAGTACTCCTTGACCCCAAGTGACTCCTTGACCAAAGTGAGTTACCCTAGCCCCTTTATAAGTACCTCCTTGACCCCAAGTGACTCCTTGACCCAAACTGAGTTAACCTAGCCCCTTTATATGTACTCCTTGACCCCAAGTGTGTTAACCCTAGTCTCATATAAGTACTCCCTGAACCCAAGTGAGTTACCCTGGTCCCATATAAGTAATCCAAAGACACCAAGTTGAATTACCCTAGTCCCATATAAGTACTCCCTGACCCCAAGTGAGTTATCCTATCCCCTTTATATGTACTCTCTGACCGCAAGTGAGGTTACCCTAGTCCATATAAGTACTCCCAGACCCCAAGTGAGTTACCTTAGCCCCTTAATAAGTACACCCTGGCCCCAAGTGAGATACCCTGGTCCCATATAAGTACTAACAGACACCAAGTTGAGTTACCCTACTCCCATTATAAGTACTCCATGACCCAAAGTGAGTTACACTAGCCCCTTTATAAGTACTCCTTGACCCCAAGTGAGTTATCCTTGCCCCTTTATAAGTACTCCCTGACCCAAGTGTGTTACCGTAGTCTCCATATAAGTACTCCCTGAACCCAAGTGTGTTACCTTATGCCCCATTATAATTATACCCGACCCCAAGTGAGTTATCCTATCCCCTTTATATGTACTCTCTGACCGCAAGTGAGTTACCCTAATCCCTTTATAAGTACTCCCTGACCCCCAAATGTGTTACTTAGTCCCATAAATGTACTCCCTGACCCCAAGTGAGTTATCCTAGCCCCTATATAATGTACACCCAGACCCCAAGTGTGTTACCCTACTCCCTTATAAGTACTCCCTGACCCCAAGTGAGTTACCCTAGCCTCTTAATAAGTACACCCTGGCCCCAAGTGAGTTACCCTGGACCCTTATAAGTACTCCCTGACCCCCAAATGTGTTACCTTAGTCCCATAAATGTACTCCCTGACCCCAAGTGAGTTATCCTTGCCCCTTTATATGTACACTCTGACCGTAAGTGGGTTATCCTAGCCCCATTATAAGTACTCCCTGACCACAAATGTGTTACCCTAGCCTCATATATTTATCCCTGAACCAAGTGAGGTACCCTAGTCCCCATAGAGGTACTCCTGACCCCAAATAGTCACCCTAGCACCTTTATAAGTACTCTCTGACCCCAAGTGAGTTATCCTATCCCCTTTATATGTACTTTTTGACCGCAAGTGAGTTACCCTAGTCCCATATAAGAACTCCCTGTCCCTAAGTGAGCACCCTAGTCTCAAATAAGTACTCCCTGACCCCAAGTGAGTTATCCTAGCCTCTTTATATGTACTCTCTGACCGCAAGTCAGTTATCCTAGCCGCTTTATATGTACTCCCAGAACCCAAGTAAGTTACCCTAGTCCCCTTATAAGTACTCCCTGACACCAAGTGAATTACCCTGGTCCCAATAAGTACTCAAAGACACCAATTGAGTTACCCTAGTCCCATATAAGTACTCCCAGACCCCAAGTGAGTTACCATATCACCTTTATAAATACTCCCTGACCCTAAGTGAGTAATCCTAGCCTCTTTATATGTACTCTCTGACCGCAAGTGAGTTACCCTAGTCCAATATAAGTACTCCCTGACCCCAAGTGAGTTACCATAGGCCCTTTATAAGTACACCCTGACCCCAAGTGAGTTACCCTGGTCCCATATAAGTACTCAAAGACACCAAGTGAGTTACCCTAGTCCCATATAAGTACTCCCTGACCCCAAGTGAGTTACCATAGGCCCTTTATAAGTACACCCTGACCCCAAGTGAGTTACCCTGGTCCCATATAAGTACTCAAAGACACCAAGTGAGTTACCCTAGTCCCATATAAGTACTCCCTGACCCCAAGTGAGTTACCATATCACCTTTATAAATACTCCCTGACCCCAATTGAGTTATCCTATCCCCTTTATATGTACTCTCTGACCGCAAGTGAGTTACCCTAGTCCAATATAAGTACTCCCTGACCCCAAGTGAGTTACCATAGGCCCTTTATAAGTACTCCCTGACACCAAGTGAGTTATCCTAGACCCTTTATATGCACTCTCTGACCGCAAGTCAGTTATCCTAGCCGCTTTATATGTACTCCCAGAACCCAAGTAAGTTACCCTAGTCCCTTATAAGTACTCCCTGACCCCAAGTGAGTTACCCTGGTCCCATATAAGTACTCAAAGACACCAAGTGAGTTACCCTAGTCCCATATAAGTACTCCTAGACCCCAAGTGAGTTACCATATCACCTTTATAAATACTCCCTGACCCTAAGTGAGTAATCCTAGCCTCTTTATATGTACTCTCTGACCGCAAGTGAGTTACCCTAGTCCATATAAGTACTCCCTGACCCCAAGTGAGTTACCCTGGTCGCATATAAGTACTCAAAGACACCAAGTGAGTGACCCTAGTCCCATATAAGTACTCCTTGACCCAAAGTTATTTACCCAAGCCCCTTTATAAGTACTCCTTGTCCCCAAGTGATTCCTTGACCCAAAGTGAGTTACCGTAGCCCCTTTATAAGTACTCCCTGACCCCAAGTGAGTTACCATATCACCTTTATAAGTACTCCCTGACCCCAAGTGAGTTAACCTAGCCCCTTTATATGTACTCCCTGACCCAAAGTGTGTTACCCTAGTCTCATATAAGTACTCCCTGAACCCAAGTGAGTTACCCTAGTCCCATATAAGTACTCCCTGGCCCCAAGTGAGTTACCATATCACCTTTATAAATACTCCCTGACCCCAAGTGAGTTATCCTATCCCCTTTATATGTACTCTCTGACTCCAAGTGAGTTACCCTAGTCCAATATAAGTACTCCCTGACCCCAAGTGAGTTACCATAGGCCCTTTATAAGTACTCCCTGACACCAAGTGAGTTATCCTAGCCGCTTTATATGTACTCCCAGACCCCAAGTGAGTTACCTTAGCCCCTTAATAAGTACACCCTGGCCCCAAGTGAGATACCCTGGTCCCATATAAGTACTGACAGACACCAAGTGAGTTACCTTAGTCCCATATAAGTACTCCATGACCCAAAGTGAGTTACACTAGCCCCTTTATAAGTACTCCTTGACCCCAAGTGACTCCTTGACCCAAAGTGAGTTACCCTAGCCCCTTTATAAGTACTCCCTGACCCCAAGTGAGTTACCATATCACCTTTATAAGTACTCCCTGTCCCCAAGTGAGTTATCCTAGCCCCTTTATATGTACTCCCTGACCCCAAGTGTGTTACCCTAGTCTCATATAAGTACTCCCTGAACCCAAGTGTTTTACCTTAGCCCCTTTATAAGTATACCCCGACCCCAAGTGAGTTATCCTATCCCCTTTATATGTACTCTCTGACCGCAAGTGAGTTAACCTAGCCCCTTTATAAGTACTCCCTGACCCCCAAATGTGTTACCTTAGTCCCATAAATGTACTCCCTGACCCCAAGTGAGTTATCCTAGCCCCTTTATATGTACACTCTGACCGCAAGTGAGTTATCCTAGCACATTTATAAGTACTCCCTGAACCCAAGTGTGTTACCTTAGTCACATAAATGTTCTCCCTGACCCCAAGTGAGTTATCCTAGCCCCTTTATATGTACTCTCTGACCGCAAGTGAGTTATCCTAGCCCCTTTATATGTACTCTCTGACCGCAAGTGAGTTACCCTAGTCCCTTATAAGTACTCCCTGACCCCAAGTGAGTTACCTTAGCCCCTTAATAATTACACCCTGGGCCCAAGTGAGATACCCTGGTCCCATATAAGTACTCACAGACACCAAGTGAGGTACCCTAGTCTCATATAAGTACTCCTTGACACACAGTGAGTTACCCTAGCCCGTTTATAAGTACTCCCTGACCCCAAGTGAGTTACCCTAATCCCATATAAGTACTCCCAGAACCCAAGTGAGTTACCCTAGTCCCACAGAAGTACTCCCACACCCCAAGTGAGTTACCCTAGCGCCTATATAAGTACTCCCTGACCCCTAATGAGTTACCATAGCCCCTTTATAAGTACTCCCCAATTGAGTTACCATAGCCCCTTTATAAGTACTCCCTGACGCCAAATGAGTTACCATAGACCCTTTATAAGTATTCCCCAACCCCAAGTGAGTTATCCTATCCCCTTTATATGTACACTCTGACCGCAAGTGAGTCACCCTAGCACCTTTATAAGTACTCCCTGACCTCAAGTGTGTTACCTTAGTCACATAAATGTACTCCCTGACCCCAAGTGAGTTACCCTAGTCCCTTGTAAGTACTCTCTGACCCCAAGTGAGTTACCCTAGCCCCTTAATAAGTACACCCTGGCCCCAAGTGAGTGACCCTGGTCCCATATAAGTACTCAGAGACACCAAGTGAGTTACCCTAATCCCATATAAGTACTCCTTGACCCTAAGGGAGTTACCCTAGCCCCTTTATATGTACTCTCTGACCGCAAGTGAGTTACCGTTGTCTCATAGTAGTACTCCCTGACCCCAAGTGAGTTATTCTAGCCCCTTTATATGTACTCTCTGACCGCAAGTGGGTTACCCTAGTCCAATATAAGTACTCCCTGACCCCAAATGAGATACCATAGCCCCTGTATAAGTACTCCCTGACCCCAAGTGAGTTACCATAGCCCCTTTATAAGTACTCCCTGACCCCAAGTGTGTTACCCTTTTTTTTTTTTTTTTTTTTTTTTTCCGACGCTTTGCGAGGTAGGGGGAAACTTCTTAAAGCCTTACGGCTTGTTAAGTACCTCTGGCGGCCGATGTTTTGGCCAGAGGTTATGTGGGATTCTAACCCACCAAAACCCCCTACCTGCCCCCCTACCCGGTACCAAGCATAGCTTATAACATCAGGTAGGATGGTATACGCTCTACTCTACGACCGTATGCGGTCATCCCCAGACAAACAAAAACCCCAGACTCTACCCCACCCCAGAGGAGAGAGCAGCAGACTCCTCAGCTCGGACTCTACTGTCCTTGGAGGTGAGGACCCTAACCGAGAAGTTGGAAAATGCATTCCAAGCTCTCGGCGTACTCGTAACATGGGACACAAGGGTCTCCACCTCCAACGAGGGCACACCTAAAGCATCACAGAGTTCTGCTCTTTCGCATTCCCACAGGGGACACCACAACAGCGTGTGCTCCGCCGTATCCGCGACCGGATTCGGGAAGCACCAGCATTCGGGTGTCGCCCTGCGGCCCACCCTCGCGCGATGACTCATGAAACTACCATGCCCCAGGAGCATCTGGGAAACATGGTAGTTCAAGCTTCTACAATTAGCAGCCAGCCAGGACCGGATGTCCGGGATGAGGCGGTGGGTCCACCTACCCCGACCAATTCGAGTCCCATGCTGCCTGCCATCTCTCTCTACTAAATTAGCCCTCGCCAATCTCCGCGCTTCGGCCACGCCAGCCGAGGAGCCACCCGCACGCGACGCATCGTACACCAAGTGTGTTACCCTAGTCTCATATAAGTACTCCCTGAACCCAAGTGTGTTACCTTAGCCCCTTTATAAGCACTCCCCGCCCCAAGTGAGTTATCCTATCCCCTTTATATTTACTCCCTGACCGCAAGTGAGTTATCCTAGCCCCTTTATATGTACTCCCTGACCCCAAGTGAGTTATCCTAGCCCCTTTATAAGTACACCCTGACCCCAAGTGTGCCACCCTAGTCTCAGATATGTATTCCCTGAACCCAAGTGAGTTACCTTAGTCCCATAGAGGTACTCCCTGACCCGAAATGAGTCACCCTAGCACCTTTATAAGTACTCCCTAACCCCAAGTTTATACCTTAGTCACATAAATGTACTCCCTGACCCCAAGTGAGTTATCCTAGCCCCTTTATATGAACTCTCTGACCGCAAGTGAGTTACCCTAGCCCCTTTATAGGTACTCCATGACCCCCAAATGTGTTACCTTAGTCCCATAAATGTACTCCCTGACCCCAAGTGAGTTATCCTAGCCCCTTTATATGTACACTCTGACCGCAAGTGAGTTATCCTAGCCCCTTTATAAGTACACCCTGACCCCAAGTGTGCTACCCTAGTCTCAGATATGTATACCCTGAACCCAAGTGAGTTACCTTAGTCCCATAGAGGTACTCCCTGACCCCAAATGAGTCACCCTAGCACCTTTATAAGTACTCCCTGACACCAAGTTTTTACCTTAGTCACATAAATGTACTCCCTGACCCCAAGTGAGTTATCCTAGCCCCTTTATATGCACTCTCTGACCGCAAGTGAGTTATCCTAGCCCCTTTATATGTACTCTTTGACCCCAAGTGAGTTACCTTAGCCCCTTAATAAGTACTCCCTGTCCCCAAGTGAGTTACCCTAGCCCCTTAATAAGTACACCCTGGCCCCAAGTGAGTTACCCTGGTCCCAAATAAGTACTCAAAGACACCAAGTGAGTTACCCTAGTCCCAAATAAGTACTCCTTGACCCAAAGTGAGTTACCCTAGCCCCTTTATAAGTACTCCCTGACCCCAATTGAATTACCCTGGACCTATATAAGTACTCACAGACACCAAGTGAGTTATCCTAGCCCCTTTATATGTACTCTCTGACCGCAAGTGAGTTACCCTAGTCCAAATAAGTATTCTCTGACCGCAAGTGAGTTACCCTAGTCCCATATAAGAACTCCCTGTCCCTAAGTGAGTACCCTAGTCCCAAATAAGTACTACCTGACCCCAAGTGAGTTACCATAGCCCCTTTATAAGTACTCCACGACCCCAATTGTGTTATCCTATCCCCTTTATATGTACTCTCTGACCGCAAGTGAGTTATCCTAGCCCCTTTATATGTACTCTCAGACCCCAAGTGTGTTACCCTACTCCCTTATAAATACTCCCTGACCCCAAGTGAGTTACCCTAGCCCTTTAATATGTACACCCTGGCCCCAAGTGAGTGACCCTGGTCCCATATAAGTATTCAAAGACACCAAGTGAGTTACCCTAGTCCCTTATAAGTACTCCTTGACCCAAAGTGAGTTACCCTAGCCCCTTTATAAGTACTCCCTGACCCCAACTGAGTTACCCTGGTCCTATATAAGTACTCACAGACACCAAGTGAGTTACCCTAATCACAAATAAGTACTCCTTGACCCAAAGTGAGTTACCCTAGCCCCTTTATATGTACTCTTTGACCGCAAGTGAGTTACCGTAGTCCCATAGTAGTACTCCCTGACCCCAAATGAATTATCCTAGCCCCTTTATATGTACTCTCTGACTGCAAGTGAGTTACCCTAGTCCAATATAAGTACTCCCTCACCAAAATGAGTTACCATAGCCCCATTATAAGTACTCTCTGACCCCAAGTGTGTTATCCTAGCCCCTTTATATGCACTCTCTGACCGCAAGTGAGTTATTCAAACCCCTTTATAAGTACTGCCTGACCCCAAGTGTGTTACCCTAGTCCTATAGAAGTACTCCCTGACCCCAAGTGAGTTACCCTAATCCCATATAAGTACTCCCAGACCCCAAGTGAGTTACCCTAGTCCCATAGAAGTACTCCCTGACCCAAAGTGAGTTACCCTAGCCCCTTTATAAGTACTCCCTGACCCCAAGTGAGTTACCATAGGCCCTTTATAAGTACTCCCTGACCCCAAGTGAGTTACCATAGCCCCTTTATAAGTACTCCCTGACACCAAGTGAGTTACCCTAGCCCATTTATATGCACTCTCTGACCGCAAGTGAGTTATTCAAACCCCTTTATAAGTACTCCCTGACCCCCAAATGTGTTACCTTAGTCCCATAAATGTACTCCCTGACCCCAAGTGAGTTATCCTAGCCCCTTTATATGTACACTCTGACCGCAAGTGAGTTATCCTAGCCCCTTTATAAGTACACCCTGACCCCAACTGTGCTACCCTAGTCTCATATATGTATTCCCTGAACCCAAATCAGTTACCTTAGTCCCATAGAGGTACTCCCTGATCCCAAATGAGTCACCCTAGCACCTTTATAAGTACTCCCTGACCCCAAGTGTGTTACCTTAGTCACATAATTGTACTCCCTCACCCCAAGTGAGTTACCATAGCCCCTTTATAAGTACTCCCTGACCCCAAGTGAGTTATCCTAGCCCCTTTATATGCACTCTCTGACCGCAAGTGAGTTATTCAAACCCCTTTATAAGTACTCCCTGACCCCAAGTGTGCTACCCTAGTCTCATATAAGTACTCCCTGAACCTAAGTGAGTTATCCTATCCCCTTTATATGTACTCTCTGACCGCAAGTGAGTTATCCTAGCCCCTTTATATGTACTCGCTGACCCCAAGTGAGTTATCCTATCCCCTTTATATGTACACTCTGACAGCAAGTGAGTTACTCTAGCCCCTTTATAAGTACTCCATGACCCCCAAATGTGTTACCTTAGTCCCATAAATGTACTCCCTGACCCCAAGTGAGTTACCATAGGATCCTTTATAAGTACTCCCTGACCCCAAGTGAGTTACCATAGCCCCTTTGTAAGTACTCCCTGACACCAAGTGAGTTATCCTAGCCCATTTATATGCACTCTCTGACCGCAAGTGAGTTATACAAACCCCCTTATAAGTACTCCCTGACCCCCAAATGTGTTACGTTAGTCCCATAAATGTACTCCCTGACCCCAAGTGAGTTATCCTAGCCCCTTTATATGTACACTCTGACCGCAAGTGAGTTATCCTAGCCCCTTTATAAGTACACCCTGACCCCAAGTGTGCTACCCTAGTCTCATATATGTATTCCCTGAACCCAAGTGAGTTACTTTAGTCCCATAGAGGTACTCCCTGACCCCAAATGAGTCACCTAGCACCTCTATAAGTACTCCCTGACCCCAAGTGAGTTATCCTAGCCCCTTTATATGTACTCTCTGACGCAAGTGAGTTATCCTAGCCCCTTTATATGTACTCTCTGACCGCAAGTGAGTTACCCTAGTCCCATATAAGTACTCCCTGACCCCAAGTGAGTTACCTTAGCCCCTTAATAAGTACTCCCTGTCCCCAAGTGAGTTACCCTAGCCCCTTAATAAGTACACCCTGGCCTCAAGTGAGTTACCCTGGTCCCAAATAAGTACTCAAAGACACCAAGTGAGTTACCCTAGTCCCAAATAAGTACTCCCTGACCCCAATTGAGTTATCCTATCCCCTTTATATGTACTCTGTGACCGCAAAGTGAGTTATCCTAGCCCCTTTATATGTACTCCCAGACCCCAAGTGTGTTACCCTACTCCCTTATAAGTACTTCCTGACCCCAAGTGAGTTACCCTAGCCCTTTAATATGTACACCCTGGCCCCAAGTGAGTGACCCTGGTCCCATATAAGTACTCAAAGACACCAAGTGAGTTACCCTAGTCCCATATAAGTACTCCTTGACCCAAAGTGAGTTACCCCAGCCCCTATATAAGTACTCCCTGACCCCAAGTGAGTTATCCTAGCCCCTTTATATGTACACTCTGACCGCAAGTGAGTTATCCTAGCCCCTTTATAAGTACACCCTGACCCCAAGTGTGCTACCCTAGTCTCATATATGTATTCCCTGAACCCAAGTGAGTTACTTTAGTCCCATATAGGTACTCCCTGACCCCAAATGAGTCACCCTAGCACCTCTATAAGTACTCCCTGACCCCAAGTTTTTACCTTAGTCACATAAATGTGCTCCCTGACCCCAAGTGAGTTATCCTAGCCACTTTATATGTACTCTCCGACCGCAAGTGAGTTATCCTAGCCCCTTTATATGTACTCCCTGACCCCAAGTGTGTTACCCTAGTCTCATATAAGTACTCCCTGAACCCAAGTGAGTTACCCTGGTCCCATATAAGTACTCAAAGACACCAAGTGAGTTACCCTAGTCCCATATAAGTACTCCCTGACCCCAAGTGAGTTATCCTATCCCCTTTATATGTACTCTCTGACCGCAAGTGATTTACCCTAGTCCAATATAAGTACTCCCTGACTCCAAGTGACTTACCATAGCCCCTTTATAAGTATTCCCTGACACCAAGCAATTTTATCCTAGCCCCTTTATATGCACTCTCTGACCGCAAGTCAGTTATCCTAGCCGCTTTATATGTACTTCCAGTCCCCAAGTGAGTTACCTTAGCCCCTTAATAAGTACACCCTGGCCCCAAGTGAGATACCCTGGTCCCATATAAGTACTGACAGACACCAAGTGAGTTACCCTAGTCCCATATAAGTACTCCATGACCCAAAGTGAGTTACCCTAGTCCCATATAAGTACTCCATGACCCAAAGTGAGTTACCCTAGCCCCTTTATAAGTACTCCTTGACCCCAAGTGACTCCTTGACCCAAAGTGAGTTACCCTAGCCCCTTTATAAGTACTCCCTGACCCCAAGTGAGTTACCATATCACCTTTATAAGTACTCCCTGACCCCAAGTGAGTTATCCTATCCCCTTTATATGTACTCTCTGACCGCAAGTGAGTTATCCTATCCCCTTTATATGTACTCTCTGACCGCAAGTGAGTTACCCTAGCCCCTTTATAAGTACTCCATGACCCCCAAATGTGTTACCTTAGTCCCATAAATGTGCTCCCTGACCCCAAGTGAGTTATCCTAGCCCCTTTATAAGTACTCACTGACCCCAAGTGAGTTACCATAGGCCCTTTATAAGTACTCCCTGACCCCAAGTGAGTTACCATAGCCCCTTTATAAGTACACCCTGACCCCAAGTGTGTTACCTTAGTCACATAAATGTACTCCCTGACCCCAAGTGAGTTAACCTAGTCCCTTGTAAGTACTCTCTGACCCCAAGTGAGTTATCCTAGCCCCTTAATAAGTACACCCTGGCCCCAAGTGAGTGACCCTGGTCCCATATAAGTACTCAGAGACACCAAGTGAGTTACCCTAATCCCATATAAGTACTCCTTGACCCTAAGTGAGTTACCCTAGCCCCTTTATATATAACCTCTGACCGCAAGTGAGTTACCGTTTCTCATAATAGTACTCCCTGACCCCAAGTGAGTTATTCTAGCCCCTTTATATGTACTCGCTGACCGCAAGTGGGTTACCCTAGTCCAATATAAGTACTCCCTGACCCCAAATGAGTTACCATAGCCCCTGTATAAGTACTCCCTGACCCCAAGTGAGTTACCATAGCCCCTTTATAAGTACTCCCTGACCCCAAGTGAGTTATCCTAGCCCCTTTATATGCACTCTTTGACCGCAAGTGAGTTACCGTAGTCCCATAGTAGTACTCCCTGACCCCAAATGAATTATCCTAGCCCCTTTATATGTACTCTCTGACCGCAAGTGAGTTACCGTTGTCTCATAGTAGTACTCCCTGACCCCAAGTGAGTTATTCTAGCCCCTTTATATGTACTCTCTGACCGCAAGTGGGTTACTCTAGTCCAATATAAGTACTTCCTGACCCCAAATGAGTTACCATAGCCCCTGTATAAGTACTCCCTGACCCCAAGTGAGTTACCATAGCCCCTTTATAAGTACTCCCCGACCCCAAGTGAGTTATCCTATCCCCTTTATATGTACTCTCTGACCGCAAGTGAGTTATCCTATCCCCTTTATATGTATCTCTGACCGCAAGTGATTTACCCTAGTCCAATATAAGTACTCCCTGACTCCAAGTGACTTACCATAGCCCCTTTATAAGTATTCCCTGACACCAAGCAATTTTATCCTAGCCCCTTTATATGCACTCTCTGACCGCAAGGCAGTTATCCTATCCGCTTTATATGTACTTCCAGTCCCCAAGTGAGTTACCTTAGCCCCTTAATAAGTACACCCTGGCCCCAAGTGAGATACCCTGGTCCCATATAAGTACTGACAGACACCAAGTGAGTTACCCTAGTCCCATATAAGTACTCCATGACCCAAAGTGAGTTACCCTAGCCCCATTATAAGTACTCCTTGACCCCAAGTGACTCCTTGACCCAAAGTGAGTTACCCTAGCCCCTTTATAAGTACTCCCTGACCCCAAGTGAGTTACCATATCACCTTTATAAGTACTCCCTGACCCCAAGTGAGTTATCCTATCCCCTTTATATGTACTCTCTGACCGCAAGTGAGTTATCCTATCCCCTTTATATGTACTCTCTGACCGCAAGTGAGTTACCCTAGCCCCTTTATAAGTACTCCATGACCCCCAAATGTGTTACCTTAGTCCCATAAATGTGCTTCCTGACCCCAAGTGAGTTATCCTAGCCCCTTTATAAGTACTCCCTGACCCCAAGTGAGTTACCATAGGCCCTTTATAAGTACTCCCTGACCCCAAGTGAGTTACCATAGCCCCTTTATAAGTAAACCCTGACCCCAAGTGTGTTACCTTAGTCACATAAATGTACTCCCTGACCACAAGTGAGTTAACCTAGTCCCTTGTAAGTACTCTCTGACCCCAAGTGAGTTACCCTAGCCCCTTAATAAGTACACCCTGGCCCCAAGTGAGTGACCCTGGTCCCATATAAGTACTCAGAGACACCAAGTGAGTTACCCTAATCCCATATAAGTACTCCTTGACCCTAAGTGAGTTACCCTAGCCCCTTTATATGTACTCTCTGACCGCAAGTGAGTTACCGTTGTCTCATAATAGTACTCCCTGACCCCAAGTGAGTTATTCTAGCCCCTTTATATGTACTCTCTGACCGCAAGTGGGTTACCCTAGTCCAATATAAGTACTCCCTGACCCCAAATGAGTTACCATAGCCCCTGTATAAGTACTCCCTGACCCCAAGTGAGTTACCATAGCCCCTTTATAAGTACTCCCTGACCCCAAGTGAGTTATCCTAGCCCCTTTATATGCACTCTTTGACCGCAAGTGAGTTACCGTAGTCCCATAGTAGTACTCCCTGACCCCAAATGAATTATCCTAGCCCCTTTATATGTACTCTCTGACCGCAAGTGAGTTACCGTTGTCTCATAGTAGTACTCCCTGACCCCAAGTGAGTTATTCTAGCCCCTTTATATGTACTCTCTGACCGCAAGTGGGTTACTCTAGTCCAATATAAGTACTCCCTGACCCCAAATGAGTTACCATAGCCCCTTTATAAGTACTCCCTGACCCCAGGTGAGTTACCATTGCCCCTTTATAAGTACTCCCTGACCCCAAGTGAGTTATCCTAGCCCCTTTATTAGCACTCTCTGACCGCAAGTGGGTTATTAAAACCCCTTTATAAGTACTCCCTGACCCCAAGTGTGTTACCTTAGCCCCTTTATAAGTTCTCCCCGACCCCAAGTGAGTTATCCTATCCCCTTTATATGTACTCTCTGACCGCAAGTGAGTTACCCTAGCCCCTTTATAAGTACTCCCTGACCCCCAAATGTGTTACCTTAGTCACATAAATGTACTCCATGACCCCAAGTGAGTTATCTTAGCCCCTTTATATGTACTCTCTGACCGCAAGTGAGTTACCCTAGTCCAATATAAGTACTCCCTGACCCCAAGTGAGTTACCATAGCCCCTTTATAAGTACTCCCTGACCCCAGGTGAGTTACCATTGCCCCTTTATAAGTACTCCCTGACCCCAAGTGAGTTATCCTAGCCCCTTTATATGCACCCTCTGGCCGCAAGTGAGTTATTAAAACCCCTTTATAAGTACTCCCTGACCCCAAGTGTGTTACCCTAGTCTCATATAAGTACTCCCTGAACCCAAGTGTGTTACCTTAGCCCCTTTATATGTACTCACTGACCCCAAGTGTGTTATCCTATCCCCTTTTTATGTACACTCTGACCGCAAGTGAGTTATCCTAGCCCCTTTATAAGTACTCCCTGACCCCAAGTGAGTTACCATAGGCCCTTTATAAGTACACCCTGACCCCAAGTGTGCTACCCTAGTCTCATATATGTATTCCCTGTACCCAAGTGAGTTACTTTAGTCCCATAGAGGTACTCCCTGACCCCAAATGAGTTATCCTAGCCCCTTTATATGCACTCTCTGACCGCAAGTGAGTTATTAAAACCCCTTTATAATTACTGCCTGACCCCTAGTGTGTTACCCTCGTCTCATATAAGTACTCCCTGAACCCAAGTGAGTTACCTTAGCCCCTTTATAAGTACTCCCTGACCCCAAGTGTGTTACCCTAGTCTCATATAAGTACTCCCTGAACCCAAGTGTGTTACCTTAGACCCTTTATAAGTACTCCCCGACCCCAAGTGAGGTATCCTATCCCCTTTATATGTACTCTCTGACCGCAAGTGAGTTATCCTAGCCCCTTTATAAGTACTCCCTGACCCCAAGTGTGCTACCCTAGTCTCATATATGTATTCCCTGAACCCAAGTGAGTTACCTTAGTCCAATAGAGGTACTCCCTGACCCCAAATGAGTCACCCTAGCACCTTTATAAGTACTCCCTGACCCCAAGTGTGTTACCTTAGTCACATAATTGTACTCCCTCACCCCAAGTGAGTTACCATAGCCCCTTTATAAGTACTCCCTGACCCCAAGTGAGTTATCCTAGCCCCTTTATATGCACTCTCTGACCGCAAGTGAGTTATTCAAACCCCTTTATAAGTACTCCCTGACCCCAAGTGTGCTACCCTAGTCTCATATAAGTACTCCCTGAACCCAAGTGAGTTATCCTATCCCCTTTATAAGTACTCCCTGACCCCAAGTGAGTTACCATAGCCCCTTTGTAAGTACTCCCTGACACCAAGTGAGTTATCCTAGCCCATTTATATGCACTCTCTGACCGCAAGTGAGTTATACAAACCCCCTTATAAGTACTCCCTGACCCCCAAATGTGTTACGTTAGTCCCATAAATGTACTCCCTGACCCCAAGTGAGTTATCCTAGCCCCTTTATATGTACACTCTGACCGCAAGTGAGTTATCCTAGCCCCTTTATAAGTACACCCTGACCCCAAGTGTGCTACCCTAGTCTCATATATGTATTCCCTGAACCCAAGTGAGTTACTTTAGTCCCATAGAGGTACTCCCTGACCCCAAATGAGTCACCTAGCACCTCTATAAGTACTCCCTGACCCCAAGTGAGTTATCCTAGCCCCTTTATATGTACTCTCTGACGCAAGTGAGTTATCCTAGCCCCTTTATATGTACTCTCTGACCGCAAGTGAGTTACCCTAGTCCCATATAAGTACTCCCTGACCCCAAGTGAGTTACCTTAGCCCCTTAATAAGTACTCCCTGTCCCCAAGTGAGTTACCCTAGCCCCTTAATAAGTACACCCTGGCCTCAAGTGAGTTACCCTGGTCCCAAATAAGTACTCAAAGACACCAAGTGAGTTACCCTAGTCCCAAATAAGTACTCCCTGACCCCAATTGAGTTATCCTATCCCCTTTATATGTACTCTGTGACCGCAAAGTGAGTTATCCTAGCCCCTTTATATGTACTCCCAGACCCCAAGTGTGTTACCCTACTCCCTTATAAGTACTTCCTGACCCCAAGTGAGTTACCCTAGCCCTTTAATATGTACACCCTGGCCCCAAGTGAGTGACCCTGGTCCCATATAAGTACTCAAAGACACCAAGTGAGTTACCCTAGTCCCATATAAGTACTCCTTGACCCAAAGTGAGTTACCCCAGCCCCTATATAAGTACTCCCTGACCCCAAGTGAGTTATCCTAACCCCTTTATATGTACACTCTGACCGCAAGTGAGTTATCCTAGCCCCTTTATAAGTACACCCTGACCCCAAGTGTGCTACCCTAGTCTCATATATGTATTCCCTGAACCCAAGTGAGTTACTTTAGTCCCATATAGGTACTCCCTGACCCCAAATGAGTCACCCTAGCACCTCTATAAGTACTCCCTGACCCCAAGTTTTTACCTTAGTCACATAAATGTGCTCCCTGACCGCAAGTGAGTTATCCTAGCCACTTTATATGTACTCTCCGACCGCAAGTGAGTTATCCTAGCCCCTTTATATGTACTCCCTGACCCCAAGTGTGTTACCCTAGTCTCATCTAAGTACTCCCTGAACCCAAGTGAGTTACCCTGGTCCCATATAAGTACTCAAAGACACCAAGTGAGTTACCCTAGTCCCATATAAGTACTCCCTGACCCCAAGTGAGTTATCCTATCCCCTTTATATGTACTCTCTGACCGCAAGTGATTTACCCTAGTCCAATATAAGTACTCCCTGACTCCAAGTGACTTACCATAGCCCCTTTATAAGTATTCCCTGACACCAAGCAATTTTATCCTAGCCCCTTTATATGCACTCTCTGACCGCAAGTCAGTTATCCTAGCCGCTTTATATGTACTTCCAGTCCCCAAGTGAGTTACCTTAGCCCCTTAATAAGTACACCCTGGCCCCAAGTGAGATACCCTGGTCCCATATAAGTACTGACAGACACCAAGTGAGTTACCCTAGTCCCATATAAGTACTCCATGACCCAAAGTGAGTTACCCTAGTCCCATATCATTACTCCATGACCCAAAGTGAGTTACCCTAGCCCCTTTATAAGTACTCCTTGACCCCAAGTGACTCCTTGACCCAAAGTGAGTTACCCTAGCCCCTTTATAAGTACTCCCTGACCCCAAGTGAGTTATCCTATCCCCTTTATATGTACTCTCTGACCGCAAGTGAGTTATCCTATCCCCTTTATATGTACTCTCTGACCGAAAGTGAGTTACCCTAGCCCCTTTATAAGTACTCCATGACCCCCAAATGTGTTACCTTAGTCCCATAAATGTGCTCCCTGACCCCAAGTGAGTTATCCTAGCCCCTTTATAAGTACTCCCTGACCCCAAGTGAGTTATCCTATCCCCTTTATATGTACTCTCTGACCGCAAGTGAGTTATCCTATCCCCTTTATATGTACTCTCTGACCGCAAGTGAGTTACCCTAGCCCCTTTATAAGTACTCCATGACCCCCAAATGTGTTACCTTAGTCCCATAAATGTGCTCCCTGACCCCAAGTGAGTTACCCTAGCCCCTTAATAAGTACTCCCTGACCCCAAGTGTGTTACCTTAGTCACATAATTGTACTCCCTCACCCCAAGTGAGTTACCATAGCCCCTTTATAAGTACTCCCTGACCCCAAGTGAGTTATCCTAGCCCCTTTATATGCACTCTCTGACCGCAAGTGAGTTATTCAAACCCCTTTATAAGTACTCCCTGACCCCAAGTGTGCTACCCTAGTCTCATATAAGTACTCCCTGAACCCAAGTGAGTTATCCTATCCCCTTTATAAGTACTCCCTGACCCCAAGTGAGTTACCATAGCCCCTTTGTAAGTACTCCCTGACACCAAGTGAGTTATCCTAGCCCATTTATATGCACTCTCTGACCGCAAGTGAGTTATACAAACCCCCTTATAAGTACTCCCTGACCCCCAAATGTGTTACGTTAGTCCCATAAATGTACTCCCTGACCCCAAGTGAGTTATCCTAGCCCCTTTATATGTACAATCTGACCGCAAGTGAGTTATCCTAGCCCCTTTATAAGTACACCCTGACCCCAAGTGTGCTACCCTAGTCTCATATATGTATTCCCTGAACCCAAGTGAGTTACTTTAGTCCCATAGAGGTACTCCCTGACCCCAAATGAGTCACCTAGCACCTCTATAAGTACTCCCTGACCCCAAGTGAGTTATCCTAGCCCCTTTATATGTACTCTCTGACGCAAGTGAGTTATCCTAGCCCCTTTATATGTACTCTCTGACCGCAAGTGAGTTACCCTAGTCCCATATAAGTACTCCCTGACCCCAAGTGAGTTACCTTAGCCCCTTAATAAGTACTCCCTGTCCCCAAGTGAGTTACCCTAGCCCCTTAATAAGTACACCCTGGCCTCAAGTGAGTTACCCTGGTCCCAAATAAGTACTCAAAGACACCAAGTGAGTTACCCTAGTCCCAAATAAGTACTCCCTGACCCCAATTGAGTTATCCTATCCCCTTTATATGTACTCTGTGACCGCAAAGTGAGTTATCCTAGCCCCTTTATATGTACTCCCAGACCCCAAGTGTGTTACCCTACTCCCTTATAAGTACTTCCTGACCCCAAGTGAGTTACCCTAGCCCTTTAATATGTACACCCTGGCCCCAAGTGAGTGACCCTGGTCCCATATAAGTACTCAAAGACACCAAGTGAGTTACCCTAGTCCCATATAAGTACTCCTTGACCCAAAGTGAGTTACCCCAGCCCCTATATAAGTACTCCCTGACCCCAAGTGAGTTATCCTAACCCCTTTATATGTACACTCTGACCGCAAGTGAGTTATCCTAGCCCCTTTATAAGTACACCCTGACCCCAAGTGTGCTACCCTAGTCTCATATATGTATTCCCTGAACCCAAGTGAGTTACTTTAGTCCCATATAGGTACTCCCTGACCCCAAATGAGTCACCCTAGCACCTCTATAAGTACTCCCTGACCCCAAGTTTTTACCTTAGTCACATAAATGTGCTCCCTGACCGCAAGTGAGTTATCCTAGCCACTTTATATGTACTCTCCGACCGCAAGTGAGTTATCCTAGCCCCTTTATATGTACTCCCTGACCCCAAGTGTGTTACCCTAGTCTCATCTAAGTACTCCCTGAACCCAAGTGAGTTACCCTGGTCCCATATAAGTACTCAAAGACACCAAGTGAGTTACCCTAGTCCCATATAAGTACTCCCTGACCCCAAGTGAGTTATCCTATCCCCTTTATATGTACTCTCTGACCGCAAGTGATTTACCCTAGTCCAATATAAGTACTCCCTGACTCCAAGTGACTTACCATAGCCCCTTTATAAGTATTCCCTGACACCAAGCAATTTTATCCTAGCCCCTTTATATGCACTCTCTGACCGCAAGTCAGTTATCCTAGCCGCTTTATATGTACTTCCAGTCCCCAAGTGAGTTACCTTAGCCCCTTAATAAGTACACCCTGGCCCCAAGTGAGATACCCTGGTCCCATATAAGTACTGACAGACACCAAGTGAGTTACCCTAGTCCCATATAAGTACTCCATGACCCAAAGTGAGTTACCCTAGTCCCATATCATTACTCCATGACCCAAAGTGAGTTACCCTAGCCCCTTTATAAGTACTCCTTGACCCCAAGTGACTCCTTGACCCAAAGTGAGTTACCCTAGCCCCTTTATAAGTACTCCCTGACCCCAAGTGAGTTATCCTATCCCCTTTATATGTACTCTCTGACCGCAAGTGAGTTATCCTATCCCCTTTATATGTACTCTCTGACCGAAAGTGAGTTACCCTAGCCCCTTTATAAGTACTCCATGACCCCCAAATGTGTTACCTTAGTCCCATAAATGTGCTCCCTGACCCCAAGTGAGTTATCCTAGCCCCTTTATAAGTACTCCCTGACCCCAAGTGAGTTATCCTATCCCCTTTATATGTACTCTCTGACCGCAAGTGAGTTATCCTATCCCCTTTATATGTACTCTCTGACCGCAAGTGAGTTACCCTAGCCCCTTTATAAGTACTCCATGACCCCCAAATGTGTTACCTTAGTCCCATAAATGTGCTCCCTGACCCCAAGTGAGTTACCCTAGCCCCTTAATAAGTACACCCTGGCCCCAAGTGAGTGACCCTGGTCCCATATAAGTACTCAGAGACACCAAGAGAGTTACTCTAATCCCATATAAGTACTCCTTGACCCTAAGTGAGTTACCCTACCCCCTTTATATGTACTCTCTGACCGCAAGTGAGTTACCGTTGTCTCATAATAGTACTCCCTGACCCCAAGTGAGTTACCATAGCCCCTTTATAAGTACTCCCTGACCCCAAGTGAGTTATCCTAGCCCCTTTATATGCACTCTTTGACCGCAAGTGAGTTACCGTAGTCCCATAGTAGTACTCCCTGACCCCAAATGAATTATCCTAGCCCCTTTATATGTACTCTCTGACCGCAAGAGAGTTACCGTTGTCTCATAGTAGTACTCCCTGACCCCAAGTGAGTTATTCTAGCCCCTTTATATGTACTCTCTGACCGCAAGTGGGTTACTCTAGTCCAATATAAGTACTCCCTGACCCCAAATGAGTTACCATAGCCCCTGTATAAGTACTCCCTGACCCCAAGTGAGTTACCATAGCCCCTTTATAAGTACTCCCCGACCCCAAGTGAGTTATCCTATCCCCTTTATATGTACTCTCTGACCGCAAGTGAGTTATCCTAGCCCCTTTATATGTACTCCCAGACCCCAAGTGAGTTACCCTAGTCCCTTATAAGTACTCCTTGACCCCAATTGAGTTATCCTAGCCCCTTTATATGTACTCTCTGACCGCAAGTGAGTTACCCTAGTCCAATATAAGTACTCCCTGACCCCAAGTGAGTTACCATAGGCCCTTTATAAGTACTCCCTGACCCCAGGTGAGTTACCATTGCCCCTTTATAAGTTCTCCCCGACCCCAAGTGAGTTATCCTATCCCCTTTATATGTACTCTCTGACCGCAAGTGAGTTACCCTAGCCCCTTTATAAGTACTCCCTGACCCCCAAATGTGTTACCTTAGTCACATAAATGTACTCCATGACCCCAAGTGAGTTATCTTAGCCCCTTTATATGTACTCTCTGACCGCAAGTGAGTTACCCTAGTTCAATATAAGTACTCCCTGATCCCAAGTGAGTTATCCTAGCCCCTTTATATGCACTCTCTGACCGCAAGTGAGTTATTCAAACCCCTTTATAAGTACTCCCTGACCCCATGTGTGTTACCCTAGTCTCATATAAGTACTCCCTGACCCCAAGTGAGTTACCGTAGCCCTTTTATAAGTACTCCCCTGCCCCAAGTGAGTTACCCTGATCCCATACAAGTACTCAAAGACACCAAGTGAATTACCCTAGTCCCATATAAATACTCCTTGACCTAAAGTAAGTTACCCTAGACCCTTTATAAGTACTCCCGGACCCCAAGTAAGTTACCCTGGTCCTATATAAGTACTCCCTGACCCCAAGTGAGTGTCCAAGCCCCTTTATAAGTACTCCCTGACCCCAAGTGAGTTACCATAGTCCCTTTATAAGTACTCCCTGACCCCAAGTGAGTTACCATAGCCCCTTTATAAGTACTCCCTGACACCAAGTGAGTTATCCTAGCCCATTTATATGCTCTCTCTGACCGCAAGTGAGTTATACAAACCCCCTTATAAGTACTCCCTGACCCCCAAATGTGTTACGTTAGTCCCATAAATGTACTCCCTGACCCCAAGTGAGTTATCCTAGCCCCTTTATATGTACACTCTGACCGCAAGTGAGTTATCCTAGCCCCTTTATAAGTACACCCTGACCCCAAGTGAGTTATCCTAGCCCCTTTATTAGCACTCTCTGACCGCAAGTGGGTTATTAAAACCCCTTTATAAGTACTCCCTGACCCCAAGTGTGTTACCTTAGCCCCTTTATAAGTTCTCCCCGACCCCAAGTGAGTTATCCTATCCCCTTTATATGTACTCTCTGACCGCAAGTGAGTTACCCTAGCCCCTTTATAAGTACTCCCTGACCCCCAAATGTGTTACCTTAGTCACATAAATGTACTCCATGACCCCAAGTGAGTTATCTTAGCCCCTTTATATGTACTCTCTGACCGAAAGTGAGTTACCCTAGTCCAATATAAGTACTCCCTGACCCCAAGTGAGTTATCCTAGCCCCTTTATATGCACTCTCCGACCGCAAGTGAGTTATTCAAACCCCTTTATAAGTACTCCCTGACCCCATGTGTGTTACCCTAGTCTCATATAAGTACTCCCTGACCCCAAGTGAGTTACCCTAGCCCTTTTATAAGTACTCCCCTGCCCCAAGTGAGTTACCCTGATCCCATACAAGTACTCAAAGACACCAAGTGAGTTACCCTAGTCCCATATAAATACTCCTTGACCTAAAGTGAGTTACCCTAGACCCTTTATAAGTACTCCCGGACCCCAAGTAAGTTACCCTGGTCCTATATAAGTACTCCCTGACCCCAAGTGAGTGCTCCTAGCCCCTTTATATGTACTCTCTGACCGCAAGTCAGTTATCCTAGCCGCTTTATATGTACTCCCAGACCCCAAGTGAGTTACCCTAGTCCCTTATAAGTACTCCCTGACCCCAAGTGAGTTACCATATCACCTTTATAAATACTCCCTGACCCTAAGTGAGTTATCCTAGTCTCTTTATATGTACTCTCTGACCGCAAGTGAGTTACCCTAGTCCAATATAAGTACTCCCTGACCCCAAGTGAGTTACCATAGGCCCTTTATAAGTACTCCCTGACCCCAAGTGAGTTACCATAGCCGCTTTATATGTACTCTCTGACCGCAAGTGGGTTACCCTAGTCCAATATAAGTACTCCCTGACCCCAAATGAGTTACCATAGCCCCTGTATAAGTACTCCCTGACCCCAAGTGAGTTATCCCCTCCCCTTTATATGTACTCTCTGACCGCAAGTGAGTTACCCTAGCCCCTTTATAAGTACTCCCTGACCTCCTAATGTGTTACCTTAGTCCCATAAATGTACTCCCTGACCCCAAGTGAGTTATCCTAGCCCCTTTATATGTACACTCTGACCGCAAGTGAGTTATCCTAGCCCCTTTATATGTACTCTCTGACCGCAAGTGAGTTAACCTAGCCCCTTTATAAGTACTCCCTGAACCCAAGTGTGTTACCTTAGTCACATAAATGTTCTCCCTGACCCCAAGTGAGTTACCCTAGCCCCTTAATAAGTACACCCTGGCCCCAAATGAGTGACCCTGGTCCCATATAAGTACTCCTTGACCCTAAGTGAGTTACCTTAGCCCCTTTATAAGTACTCCCTGACACCATGTGAGTTATCCTATCCCCTTTATATGTACACTCTGACCGCAAGTGAGTTACCCTAGCCCCTTTATAAGTACTCCATGACCCCTAAATGTGTTACCTTAGTCCCATTAATGTACTCCCTGACCCCAAGTGAGTTATCCTAGCCCCTTTATAAGTACTCCCTGACCCCAAGTGAGTTACCATAGGCCCTTTATAAGTACTCCCTGACCCCTAGTGAGTTACCATAGCCCCTTTATAAGTACTCCCTGACACCAAGTGAGTTATCCTAGCCCATTTATATGCACTCTCTGACCGCAAGTGAGTTATTCAAACCCCTTTATAAGTACTCCATGAACCCCAAATGTGTTATCTTAGTCCCATAAATGTACTCCCTGTCCCCAAGTGAGTTACCCTATCCCCTTAATAAGTACACCCTGGCCCCAAGTGAGTTACCCTGGTCCCAAATAAGTACTCAAAGACACCAAGTGAGTTACCCTAGTCCCATATAAGTATTCCTTGACCCAAAGTGAGTTACCCTAGCCCCTTTATAAGTACTCCCTGACCCCAACTGAGTTACCCTGGTCCTATATAAGTACTCACAGACACCAAGTGAGTTACCCTAATCCCATATAAGTACTCCTTGACCCAAAGTGAGTTACCCTAGCCCCTTTATATGTACTCTCTGACCGCAAGTGAGTTACCGTAGTCCCATAGTAGTACTCCCTGACCCCAAATGAATTATCCTAGCCCCTTTATATGTACTCTCTGACTGCAAGTGAGTTACCCTAGTCCAATATAAGTACTCCCTGACCCCAAATGAGTTACCATAGCCCCATTATAAGTACTCTCTGACCCCAAGTGTGTTATCCTAGCCCCTTTATATGCACTCTCTGACCGCAAGTGAGTTATTCAAACCCCTTTATAAGTACTCCCTGACCCCAAGTGAATTATCCTAATCCCATATAAGTACTCCCAGACCCCAAGTGAGTTACCCTAGTCCCATAGAAGTACTCCCTGACCCCAATTGAGTTACCCTAGCCCCTATATAAGTACTCCCTGACCCAAGTGAGTTACTATATCACCTTTATAAGTACTCCCTGGCCCCAAGTGAGTTACCATAGCCCCTTTATGAGTACTCCCTGACCCCATTTGAGTTATCCTAACCCTTTTATATGAACTCTCTGTCCGCAAGTGAGTTACCCTAGTCCAATATAAGTAATCCCTGACACCAAGTGAGTTACTATAGCCCCATTATAAGTACTCTCTGACCGCAAGTGAGTTATCCTAGCCCCATAGAAGTACTCCTTGACCCCAAGTGAGTTATCCTAGCCCCTTTATATGTACACTCTGACCGCAAGTGAGTTATCCTAGCACCTTTATAAGTACTCCCTGACCCCAAGTGTGTTACCTTAGTCACATAAATGTACTCCCTGACCCCAAGTGAGTTACCCTAGTCCCTTGTAAGTACTCTCGGACCCCAAGTGAGTTACCCTAGCCCCTTAATAAGTACACCCTGGCCCCAAGTGAGTGACCCTGGTCCCATATATGTACTCCTTGACCCTAAGTGAGTTACCCTAGCCCCTTTATATGTACTCTCTGACCGCAAGTGAGTTACCGTTGTCTCATATAAGTACACCCAGACCCCAAGTGAGTTACCCTAGCCCCTATATAAGTACTCCCTGACCCCAAATGAGTTACCCTAATCTCATATAAGTACACCCAGACCCCAAGTGAGTTACCCTAGTCCCATAGAAGTACTCCCTGACCCCAAGTGAGTTACTATATCACCTTTATAAGTACTCCCTGTCCCCAATTGAGTTATCCTAGCCCCTTTATATGAACTCTCTGACCGCAAGTGAGTTACCCTAGTCCAATATAAGTACTCCCTGACCCCAAGTGAATTACCATATCCCCATTATAAGTACTCTCTGACCCCAAGTGAGTTATCCTAGCCCCTTTATATGCACTATCTGACCGCAAGTGAGTTATTCAAACCCCTTTATAAGTACTCCCTGACCCCAAGTGTGTTACCCTAGTCTCATATAAGTACTCCAAGAACGCAAGTGTGTTACCTTAGCCCCTTTATTAGTACTCCCTGACCCCAAATGAGTTACCATAGCCCCTGTATAAGTACTCCCTGACCCCAAGTGAGTTACCATAGCCCCTTTATATGTACACTCTGACCGCAAGTGAGTTACCCTAGCCCCTTTATAAGTACTCCATGACCCCTAAATGTGTTACCTTAGTCCCATTAATGTACTCCCTGACCCCAAGTGAGTTATCCTAGCCCCTTTATAAGTACTCCCTGACCCCAAGTGAGTTACCATAGGCCCTTTATAAGTACTCCCTGACCCCTAGTGAGTTACCATAGCCCCTTTATAAGTACTCCCTGACACCAAGTGAGTTATCCTAGCCCATTTATATGCACTCTCTGACCGCAAGTGAGTTATTCAAACCCCTTTATAAGTACTCCATGAACCCCAAATGTGTTATCTTAGTCCCATAAATGTACTCCCTGTCCCCAAGTGAGTTACCCTATCCCCTTAATAAGTACACCCTGGCCCCAAGTGAGTTACCCTGGTCCCAAATAAGTACTCAAAGACACCAAGTGAGTTACCCTAGTCCCATATAAGTATTCCTTGAACCAAAGTGAGTTACCCTAGCCCCTTTATAAGTACTCCCTGACCCCAACTGAGTTACCCTGGTCCTATATAAGTACTCACAGACACCAAGTGAGTTACCCTAATCCCATATAAGTACTCCTTGACCCAAAGTGAGTTACCCTAGCCCCTTTATATGTACTCTCTGACCGCAAGTGAGTTACCGTAGTCCCATAGTAGTACTCCCTGACCCCAAATGAATTATCCTAGCCCCTTTATATGTACTCTCTGACTGCAAGTGAGTTACCCTAGTCCAATATAAGTACTCCCTGACCCCAAATGAGTTACCATAGCCCCATTATAAGTACTCTCTGACCCCAAGTGTGTTATCCTAGCCCCTTTATATGCACTCTCTGACCGCAAGTGAGTTATTCAAACCCCTTTATAAGTACTCCCTGACCCCAAGTGAATTATCCTAATCCCATATAAGTACTCCCAGACCCCAAGTGAGTTACCCTAGTCCCATAGAAGTACTCCCTGACCCCAATTGAGTTACCCTAGCCCCTATATAAGTACTCCCTGACCCAAGTGAGTTACTATATCACCTTTATAAGTACTCCCTGGCCCCAAGTGAGTTACCATAGCCCCTTTATGAGTACTCCCTGACCCCATTTGAGTTATCCTAACTCTTTTATATGAACTCTCTGTCCGCAAGTGAGTTACCCCTAGTCCAATATAAGTAATCCCTGACACCAAGTGAGTTACTATAGCCCCATTATAAGTACTCTCTGACCGCAAGTGAGTTATCCTAGCCCCATAGAAGTACTCCTTGACCCCAAGTGAGTTATCCTAGCCCCTTTATATGTACACTCTGACCGCAAGTGAGTTATCCTAGCACCTTTATAAGTACTCCCTGACCCCAAGTGTGTTACCTTAGTCACATAAATGTACTCCCTGACCCCAAGTGAGTTACCCTAGTCCCTTGTAAGTACTCTCGGACCCCAAGTGAGTTACCCTAGCCCCTTAATAAGTACACCCTGGCCCCAAGTGAGTGACCCTGGTCCCATATATGTACTCCTTGACCCTAAGTGAGTTACCCTAGCCCCTTTATATGTACTCTCTGACCGCAAGTGAGTTACCGTTGTCTCATATAAGTACACCCAGACCCCAAGTGAGTTACCCTAGCCCCTATATAAGTACTCCCTGACCCCAAATGAGTTACCCTAATCTCATATAAGTACACCCAGACCCCAAGTGAGTTACCCTAGTCCCATAGAAGTACTCCCTGACCCCAAGTGAGTTACTATATCACCTTTATAAGTACTCCCTGTCCCCAATTGAGTTATCCTAGCCCCTTTATATGAACTCTCTGACCGCAAGTGAGTTACCCTAGTCCAATATAAGTACTCCCTGACCCCAAGTGAATTACCATATCCCCATTATAAGTACTCTCTGACCCCAAGTGAGTTATCCTAGCCCCTTTATATGCACTATCTGACCGCAAGTGAGTTATTCAAACCCCTTTATAAGTACTCCCTGACCCCAAATGTGTTACCCTAGTCTCATATAAGTACTCCAAGAACGCAAGTGTGTTACCTTAGCCCCTTTATTAGTACTCCCTGACCCCAAATGAGTTACCATAGCCCCTGTATAAGTACGTCCCTGACCCCAAGTGAGTTACCATAGCCCCTTTATAAGTACTCCCCTGACCCCAAGTGTGTTACCCTAGTCTCATATAAGTACTCCCTGAACCCAAGTGTGTTACCTTAGCCCCTTTATAAGTACTCCCCGACCCCAAGTGAGTTATCCAATCCCCTTTATATGTACACTCTGACAGCAAGTGAGTTACCCTAGCCCCTTTATAAGTACTCCCTGACCCCCAAATGTGTTACCTTAGTCCCCATAAATGTACTCCCTGACCCCAAGTGAGTTATCCTAGCCCCTTTATATGCACTCTCTGACCGCAAGTGAGTTATTCAAACCCCTTTATAAGTACTCTCTGCCCTGACCCCAAGTGTGTTACCCTAGTCCATAGAAGTACTCCCTGACCCATGTGAATTACCCTAATCCCATATAAGTACTCCCAGACCCAAAGTGAGTTACCCTAGTCCCATAGAAGTACTCCCTGACCCCAAGTGAGTTACCCTAGCCCCTAATAAGTACTCCCTGACCCCCAAATGAGTTACCCTAATCTCATATAAGTACACCCAGACCCCAAGTGAGTTACCCTAGTCCCATAGAAGTACTCCCTGACCCCAAGTGAGTTACTATATCACCTTTATAAGTACTCCCTGGCCCCAAGTGAGTTACCATAGCCCCTTTATAAGTACTCCCTGACCCCAAGTGAGTTACCCTGGTCCCATATAAGACTCAAAGACACCAAGTGAGTTACCCTAGTCCCATATAAGTACTCCTTGACCCCAAGTGACTCCTTGACCCAAAGTGAGTTACACCAGCCCCTTTATAAGTACTCCCTGACCCCAAGTGAGTTACCATATCACCTTTATAAGTACTCCCTGACCCCAAGTGAGTTATCCTAGCCCCTTTATATGTACTCCCTGACCGCAAGTGTGTTACCCTAGTCTCATATAAGTACTCCCTGAACCCAAGTGTGTTACATTAGCCCCTTTATAAGTATACCCCCGACCCCAAGTGAATTATCCTATCCCCTCTATATGTACTCTCTGACCGCAAGTGAGTTACCCTACCCCCATTATAAGTACTCCCTGACCCCCAATAGTGATACCTTAGTCCCATGAATGTACTCCCTGACCCCAAGTGAGTTATCCTAGCTCCTTTATATGTACACTCTGACCGCAAGTTAGTTAACCTAGCCCCTTTATATGTACTCTCTGACCGCAAATGAGTTATACTAGCCCCTTTATATGTACTCTCTGACCGCAAGTGAGTTACCCTAGTCCCTTATAAGTACTCCCTGACCCCAAGTGAGTTACTTTAGCCCCTTAATAAGTACACCCTGGCCCCAAGTGAGATACCCTAGTCCCTTGTAAGTACTCTCTGACCCCAAGTGAGTTACCCTAGCCCCTTAATAAGTTACACCCTGGCCCCAAGTGAGTGACCCTGGTCCCATATAAGTACTCAGAGACACCAAGTGAGTTACCCTAATCCCATATAAGTACTCACAGACACCAAGTGAGGTACCTTAGTCTCATATAAGTACTCCTTGACCCACAGTGAGTTACCATAGCCCTTTATAAGTACTCCCTGACACCAAGTGAGTTATTCTAGCCCCTTTATATGCACTCTCTGACCGCAAGTGTGTTACCTTAGTCACATAAATGTACTCCCTGACCCCAAGTGAGTTACCCTAGTCCCTTGTAAGTACTCTCGGACCCCAAGTGAGTTACCCTAGCCCCTTAATAAGTACACACCCTGGCCCCAAGTGAGTGACCCTGGTCCCA
>NW_027117046.1:0-47441 GCF_024137725.1 Prorops nasuta | reverse complement strand
AATGATATAAACATGTAAATTATTCATTAATAAATTTATTTTGTTTATTAAATAAAATTGCAAATAATGTTATGTTTAGTATACTTTTATAAATAATAACTTAAATAAACAAGCTCATTTTCCTATTATATAAATTTGCACATACAGCATTTTTATACTTTATAATTTTCATTATAACAAAATTATTGTCTTTTATCTTCACTTTACAAGCAGTTATATAAATCTAATTGTTTGCTAATGCTCAAATTCTGCATGGATGCATTCCACAATTAAAGTATTGTATAATGAAACTAAAAAAATTCTGTTTAGAACCTTAATTACAAGGTTTTCACCTTTGATTTGACTAAATCGCACAGCCATTTAATAATAATTATTAACATAAACAGTCCTCTGAAAGATCTTATTAATTCCTACATAAACCAAAGTAATTCTTATGAAATAATTAACTATTCGCAGAAAATAATTTAATAACATATAGCTTTAACCTATAAAATTATTCCGCTAAATAACAACATACTTAATTTGAAGAATCAGAAGTTTCAATAATATGTGCAATGTTATTATTACCACATTCGTTTAATTTACGTTTAAGTAGTGTAACTTTTAATTTTTCTTTCGTAAGTTTTTCACTCAAAATTTGTTTTTCTATTACACTTTTTTCTTCTAATTCTTTTATCATTAAATTGTTCAACTCAATTTTACTTTGTAGTAAGATTCCCTCTGTGCTTTTAGGAGTATTTGAAGAAGTTGGTCTCCCTATTGTTGATTTCATCTGCACTGAAGTATGCAGAGGTTTACTCAAAGGTTTGGATAATTTTTTTGGATTCCACTTTGCCCATTTGTCTATTTCTCCTTTTTCAGTTAAATACTGAAAAAATAGTAAATTGATCAAATAAAATTCGCATAGTAGTTTTTACTTTTGTTGCTGAAAATATCGTATATTAAACCTGAAAAACGGGATCACTGTTCGGATCTTCGTTTTCTTCATCTAATATTATTTCTTCTCTTATATCAAGAACTGTATTTTGAGCAGATTTACTATCATTGTCATATGGATTGTTTGGCCCATCTACAGATATGCAGGGGCTACAAACTTCATTGTTATTCGCTTTTCCAGCGTTAGTATCGCCCCCGCTGTAATTCATGATGTTTTTTGGTACTAAACTGTATACGTGTGCACATGTGTGAGTATGAAATTAAGTGCTATCTGATGACTTCAGTTTACTTGCTATTTCCAATTTCTATTGATTGCAATGTGACGTATTCAATCGATTAAATGTCACTTTGAGTTACTTCGCCATATTTTATGAGCTGTCACTTTTTGCTCGACTTGATTTCAAAGCAAAATATTCGCCATTACCCGCCATTTCCCGCCATTGCCCGTATATTCCTGAAATATCCGCAGATTTCCAGTTTTTGAATTTTTGTGAAGGTATTTTTGTAGAATGAATTTTTTAAATGCCAATTTTTAAATTTTAAATTGGATTAGGTATTATCTTTATTTGAAATGCATTCTATAATTGATGTATATGTGCGCATAAATGACTTAATTAAGTTTATGCATTTTGTGCGCCCATATTTTAGAATGCACATTTGAAGGGTTAACAATAACGTTCTGTTTTATACAGGGTTATAGTTAACCTACTTCCTTCAGATATTATCTGAAATTTAATGCATTATTTTTTTATAATTAAAATACCTTTAGAGATTTTTTATTTGTCTAGCTGATATATGAATGAAATTGTTAAAAATTCAAATTGCTTTAAGTTGAAATTTGTTAATAAAATTGTAGGTTACACATTTTTAATGATTTTTATGTATTGCTGTGTTAGCTAATAAATAAAAATACTGATCTATTTTTCCTCGGAAATATTTTCTAAAATATATGTATGTATAATATAGGGTGTTCCATAATAATTATTGTACTCTAAAGCAAAGTGTCTTACAGGAGTCATTACAATTCGAGTGCAACATAATATATATGGTGATATGCTTGACCTTGGGAGATCATTTGGCAGCTATATGGAGGATAGCTTGACTATTGTGGAGATAAAGCGTGCTGGCTGACTGTGCTGAGTTAGTAGGCAACATGAGAATCTTAGGGTGAGTCCGACCAAAACTTGTAAGGTAAAATTTCACCATGTAGGATTGCCAATTTTTCGACAATACGTATGCTGATTGGCTAATTCACAGCAAATTCGCAATCCTACATGATAAAATTTTACCTTACAGGTTTTGGTGGGATTCACCCTTAAGGTGGAAATATACTGACCGGCATGTATGGCATCCCTAGATGCATTTAGGAACTGCGTTATAGAAGCCGTAATCGGTAATTACTGCAAGTAAACTTCAAGTACCGAGAATTTATATTTTATGTGACACAAATAATAGAATTTCAGTACTTGCAGCTTACTTACAGTAATAAACGAACACAGCCAGAGTCCCTCACCATCAGCAACTCAAGACGGAATAGAGTGTTTCTGCTTACACTTTTGATTAAAAAAACTTTACATTTTATTATTCAAAGTTTTTTAATTCAAAATGTATGCTAACTTGTGCTTTTACGTCTTGAGATATTGATGACATGAGCGGCCCTATAATGTGGTTCCTAAATGCATCAAGGAACGCTATACTATGTGCCGGTCAGTGTATACGGCGTGTGGAGGAAATGGAGTGGCACGCCACACGCCGTGTATTTCCACCTTCATGCTGTCTGTTGGTGATCGGAGATGTGTTGGTGTAGCGGTCTGGGATTCTTGGGCCGTCTCGCTCCAGCGCACTCTCCGTCTCTATTCCACACTCCCCACTTTAGCACAACACTGCCAGGTGGCCGTCTCGCTCCAGCGTACTCTCCGTCTCTATTCGACACTCCCCACTTTAGCACAACACCGCCAGGTGGCCGTCTCGCGGAGCGTGTTTCTCACTAGTTAAATGTTGCTCGAGATGTACTTAAGCTCGCGAGCCGCGCCAGGTCGTGGCTCTCGACATCATAAGGAGCCAGGGCCCTGTCCCTTAAATTTTCAAGTAACCCATCTACGTCACTCCACTTAGGATGCGTAGTCTTCTTCCTATCCTTTTTTCCTCTTTCCCATTTTGGATTTAGGCCGAACTTATAGTCGTGACTCGAACTCGGCTTAAGTTTTTATACTACAGTTTACATTACATATACTGTGTATTTTTGCCTGTGTCGATTTGATCACGTCTCTGGCTGCGTTCGTTTATGTACTACCAGTACTGAAAACTAATATTTTACGTAACATGCATTGTAGAATTTTAGTATTCGCAGTTAATAAACGAACATAGCCTCTGAGTACCAGAGTTTGAATTTACATTTTTTCTTAGACCGGGACCATACGCTATTGACCAAGCTTGTTCAATCATATTGTTGGTGTGACTATCCTACCAAACCTCTTTCTTTCATTTTGCCGTTCTATGGGTCAACTCCTCTAGCTTTTCAAGAAAGTACTCCTTGAGTAACTTTTTTTGCAGAATTATTTTTTAAACATATGCTATTTGGATTTCTTAAATTCTAGAGGTCTTCTAACTCAGCTTACACTAATTAGATATTAAATCCTTTTAGCTTCGGCTAAAAAATGATCATACAGGATTTGTCCTATCTTTTAATTTTTCGCAACCTTTCCAAAGAGATGTTATTTTGGTTTGTGGAAATTTGGTACTCGATTGTATATTTTTGTTAATTTTGTTGAAATAAAACCATTATACTGTACATCTAGTATTCTTGCTCAACAATTCGAACCTATCCAAATACTTCAGCAATATTCAGAGGTTGAATTCGCACAACTATAATAAATGGAACACCCCATATATTTGTACATATTTGTGTAATCCATCTTAAGAGCTTTTCAAAACTCTGTATTAATTTACCATTTCATGTTGTCCTTTACAAAATATTTCTATTGAAATTATAAATAAGTGAGTGATATGTATGTACTGCGTAGCGCGAAAAAGAAGGAATTTGTGACAAAAATTAATTTGATATATTTAAAGAAATATCAATGATTTTAATTCTAAAAATTAATATCATTGAGCCTTCTTTTTTATGTAGCTATGAGCACCCTTTCAATCTATTTAAGCTTGTTTTGTATAATTTTTTTTCTACTATTAACATATTGCCTGCCGTGAGCATCGCCGTATTGCAAGGTCGGTTCTCTTTTTTATTAAAGAAAATAACCATAGCCTGTAACATATGGCTAAAAAGAATTGTCGTTTGTGAAGAATGAACAGGTTTCTCTTTCTTTTAAAACGTAGCATGACATGAGAGTGACCACGGTGACCTACGAAATCATATGAATTACGTTTAAAGAAATTCTATGCAGCATTTAACGTATTAATAATAGAAGAAAATATTTTTAGATTGATATACATTTATAAATATATTATATTTGTTTCATTTACATAATAAAATTATTAACTACTTTAATACTTATATCACTAAAGTTATTTACGTTTATATTAATACTGTTATATGTATTTGTATAGTTTTTCGAATATGGTGAGGACGTGTTGCATAGTTGGATGCTCATCGAAGCAGACCACTCCGAGTCACGCATTCCCAAAAAATAGTCTTCGAAGAGAACAGTGGTTTTCAAGTTTGAAGTTGCCTCCCGTTACCCATGAAAGCGAGATCAAAAAAATGAGAGTATGCTATAAGCTCCATGAAGTTAGCCCCTTGAGTTTATATTTATTTAATTCTGTTGATACAAATCATTTGACAATCGTTTGACGGTCATTGACAGTTCATTTTCAGCGTTTGACGGTAATTATTTAAAGAGATATAATCAATACAAATTTAAGCACAAAGTTAGCCCCCAAAATTTAAATTTCTTTATTAAAATCTAAAGAACGATTAATATACCGATAGATAATCGTTTGACGGTTACAAATAATGAGATTGGAATGTTTGACGGAGTTAGGTTTTACAAAATAATAGGTTTTAATATTTTATGTCTAATGCGCATTAAGTTTGCGTTGCGTTCGTGAACATATAAATTGAACGCTACTGCGCACCTTATTAATGCCGCTCTAAGGGTTATGTTCGTCCTAAGACTGTGAAAATGTCATTGGTTGCATTCAGTAGAGACAACAGTTGCGGAATTGTTGAGTAATTCTTTTTAAACTCCTACTTCTATTGGATAAAATTATAGGATCAAGAGTAATAGCCAATAATATACACCGCTCCCTCAACATTTGTCTCTACTGAATGCAACCATTGGGTGCATTCAGAAGCACAAACGCTCATTCGTTAGCGCAAGCGATAACTGTCGGTAGTTAGCAATACCGACATTCGTCGCTAGGAAGTTACAGAATCCCAGCACTGTAACCCCGGGATTCATAAATGAAACTTAAGCTCAAGTTCAAGCTTAAGACGGGTAAAATCTATAGTCTACGTAACACACCTTATAGGTTTCAAGGTGAGCTTGAACTCAAGTTCTGTTTATGAATCCCGGCCTAAGACTGGCCCTTAAGGAAGCTCGAGACCTTCCTTAAGATAAGGAAGTAAAAAATTATATATATATGTACAATAAAGTATATTAAAGTAGTAGCAGAGATGAAACGGGAGATTGCTCATGCGAGGTCCCGAGGCAATCCCTACCGGTAGGCGGCGCTGGTGTTGGCAAACGCGTGTCTCAGGTCCATCTAACCCCTAACGCCATCTATCGGAAGAGATCACGAAGCACGAGCGTTAAGCTTAGAATAGGGTAAAACATATATGCATTGTTGCCAGAAAGCGGAATAAAGAGAGAGCGGAGATATTTTCACGGACCTCTCTGTCTTTCTCACTGTTAGCTTCTAGCAGAAGAGTCGAGGCAAAATCTTTCCGTTTCGCTTTGCCGAAAATCTACCAATATTCGATGTCATTTATATTGCAGGCCAATGCCTTTATACATGATTTTTTCAGCATATTTATTTACTCAGCATTGACTTATTTAAATCAATAATAAATTAAGGAAATGCGTATTTGATATATAATAATTATTTTAACTATATATTCATCGTTATATTTCGCTTATTTCCGTAAAATCTGAATTTCTTTAGTTTATTATTGATTATTGTAAGTCAATGGCCATTAAAAAAAATTTAATCTTAAAAAAAAAAGAAAAGTACCGTTCAGGAATCGAACCCGGACCCACGAATCGCCACGCGATTACCTTACCGCTTAGACCACGAGGCTTCTTCAGTGCACCGGAAACAGATAGTCTTTTTAAGGGCTTGAAATCTTCTATTGAACCATATAAATAAACGAAGAACCGACATCTTTATTCATTATTATTCTATCATAATGGTACACAAATTAAAGAATAATTATATAATGTAGATTTTCAAAAGCTTTTCCAATAACCAAGAACGGAAACTGCGAGCGTTGATTATTTATCTTCGTTCTTGGCTATTGGAAAAGCTTTTGAAAACTATTCAAAATATAAATATTCCTTAATTTGTGTACCATTATGACAGAATAATAATGAATAAAGCTGTCGGTTGCTCGTTTATTTATATGGTTTAAAAGAAGATTTCAAGCCCTTAAAAAGACTATCTGTTTACGGTGCACTGAAGAAGCCTCGTGGTCTAGGCGGTAAGGTAATCGCGTGGCGATTTGTGGGTCCGGGTTCGATTCCTAAACGGTACTTTTCTTTTTTTTTTTAAGATTAAATTTTTTTTAATGGCCATTGACTTACAATAATCAATAATAAACTAAAGAAATGCAGATTTTACGGAAATAAGCGAAATATAACGATGAAATTATAGTTAAAATAATTATTATATATCAAATACGCATTTCCTTAATTTATTATTGATTTAAATAAGTCAATGCTGATAAATAAATATGCTGAAAAAATCATGTATAAAGGCATTGGCCTGCAAATATAAATGACATCGAATATTGGTAGATTTTCGGCAAAGCGAAACGGAAAGATTTTGCCTCGACTCTTCTGCTAGAAGCTAACAGCGAGAAAGACAGAGAGGTCCGAGGAAAATATCTCCGCTCTCTCTTTATTCCGCTTTCTGGCAACAATGCATATATGTTTTACCCTATTCTAAGCTTAACACTCGTGCTTCGTGGTCTCTTCCGATAGATGGCGTTAGGGGTTAGATGGACGGTGGACCTGAGACACGCGTTTGCCAACACCAGCGCCGCCTACCGGTAGGGATTGCCTCGGGACCTCGCATGAGCAATCTCCCGTTTCATCTCTGGTAGTAGTGAGCAGACTGCAGCATTAACAACCAACCAATCACAATGAGAGATTTTAATATGGCCGTCGCTATTTCCATTGTGATTGGCTCATTCCTTGTCTAGGGAGTAAGGAGTCCTTAATCTAAGGACGTCCTTAAGGAACGACTATGCATACGGCCGTTAGATTGTATAAGTAGCCTAGGTAGGGGTTCTTAAATTTTGATTGTGTTTCTTCTGTATGCCCATAAAAACTATATTAGTCTGCACTGTATTTTCATCTTCTGTGATTCTTTCAACTTACAATGTACGTATGAAATTAATTATTGATTAGATAATCATGGTCTATAATAAGAAGAGGCTATTTATAAATAATATGCATGTGTTTTCTTATTTCCTTAGGTTAAAAAAATGCCGCGTAAAGCATTCGTTACGGTGGATGAGGCTGTCGCTGTTTTAAAAAAATACATAATTCATTTTAAAAATGAATTGCCTCCATATAGTTCAAGTATATGGAAAACTTTAAGTAATGAATTAGATCGCAAATGGTCATTTGACGTTGTATATACAAATGTACGACAAAATAGACGAAACATTTTGACAATGGCCAGAGAAGAACTAGGATTATATTCAAATGATAAACATAAACAAATAAATACATTAAGCTGCGTTGTAAGTAATAATTCATCGAGCTCATCTTCAAACAGTCTACATGATACAGGTAATTCAGATGATGAAAATACTCAAATATTTACCATAATTTTTACTCAGGATGAATGGAACAAAATAAGGCCAAATGGTATGTATATTTTTAAGGTAATTTATATTTTTGTTATAGAAATATTCTGTATATTTTTATTTATTAACATTATATAGGAGAATGATTTAAAAGTGAAATAGCAAGTAAAATGGTTTAATGTTATGTCTCCTTTACATTATTTATGGTTAATTATTAAATATATAAGCATTTCAATATATAATATTACGCAGGTTTAGTTATTAAATAATAAGTATAGCTTACAATAATATTGTTATGATATCGAATCTTAATATATTGAATATATAAATGTAGGAGAGATAACAATTGACCATTTTATCTGTTATGTACACTTTACATATTCCTTGATTAACCTGCCATAAAATTTATATAATTGAATGCAAAGATCCCTGATACTTTCAGATTACGAAAAATTTCTCAAACCTACCATTTGGACTAATATAATAGCAATCAAATTTGCTAAAGTGACTAAAATTCCATGTGCTTTTATATTTAAGCGCTCAAAGATATCTACAGGAACATCAGCCAGATATTACCTACAAATTTTTGGCAAATGTAAATTGCGTAGTTGTGGTAATTCTTTCTTTGGTTACATGGAAAACGAACCTAGCAATAACAATGAAATAAAGATTCAAGTGAAAACACGTGATACGAGATTAAAGAAACACGACATAGTTAAACGTCCTTTGAATGGTGAAAGACGCAAAACAGTGAAAAAAGAATTAATGACAGAAAATCCATCTCGTTGGAGGAAACGTATAGCTAGAGAAAATATGAATATCGGTGATGGTGAACCAAACTTTCTACCTAATTTACCTGTTTTACGTCAAGCTAAAAAAGAACATATTTATGAAGAGCTTGGCATAGGTTTACATGATGGTCATGATATAATAAGGACCATAGAAAATTTGTCTACAAAACCAGAATTTATTGGGATGATTAAGGATATAGGTTCAATGCCTTTTTATGTATTTTATAATACTCCTGCTCAGCTTTATGCATACAAACAGTATTGCAAAATTAAAGACAGTATAAGCAGTATAAGTGTTGATGCCACTGGCAGTTTAATTCGTAAACTAAAAAGACCAAATAATAGAAAAAGTAAACATATTTTTTTATATCAAATAGTTGTAAATTTTGAGCATACAACACTTCCTGTTATTCAAATGATAACAGAACGAAACGATACTGAATTCATTTATATGTGGCTTAATCACTGGTTAAGACAGGGAGCCAAACCACCAATTGAAGCTGTGTCTGATTACTCCAGAGCTTTATTATCAGCATTATGCTTAGCTTTTAATTATACATCGTTAAAATGGTACATTAATGATTGTTTTTTAGAGCTAAAGTCTGGATTAAAAAACAAGCCAGTAAGAACTTTCATTAGAGTAGATGTAGCTCATTTAATGCATCTTGTAGCTAAGTGGAAGGTTTTTAAACATTTAAACCATGTAGCTATTAAGGAATTCTATCTTAGATGTATTTCATTATTAATTGACAGTACATCCTTTGAAAGTTTTGAGAAAATATTATCCCTCATTCTTATTTTGTCACAAAATCAGTATATAGATAGCATAATTGAATCTGCCTTTGTTAAAAATATACAAGAAGCAAAAGAGTCTTTGGAATCCCTGATTAGCAATAAAATAGTAATTTCTGAATTTCTCGAAGATACTTTATATGATTATGCCAGATCAGAAGATGAAACAGAAAAAGATGTATACATTTTAAATTGTGATGAAAAAAAATAATTTCAATGATATTCAGCAGTTTGCAGAAGAATTAATGTTAAAAGCCAAAAATGTTTCATGCGAAGGTAAAAACTTGAATGTTTTTTATTTGCCCAATTTTGCTATATCTCTTTTAAGATTAGTGAAAGAATTTCCATTATGGACTTCAGTTTGTATACCTTATAAAAATACACATGCTTCTTCTAGTTATATAGAAGCATATTTTAATCAACTAAAAACTATAATTTAAAAAAAAAAGATATATCGAGCCGATGCTTTTTTAATTGAGCATCTACGGGATATAACAGGAGAAGCTTTACTCTTTGTTGCTAAACTGAAAAGAAGAAATGAAGGTACTGAAGAATTTATTTCGGTCTGTACTAATAAGAGCAATAAAGATGCTAGAATACCAATAGAAAATGTATGTAATGAAGTACTAACTTCATCTTATGTGGAAGTATCGACAATAAATGACTCTCAAGAAAATACACTCAATGCTAATGATAATTTTTTTGATGATTCTGATTTAAAATCATTTGAAAATTGGAGAAATAAGGGTGAAGAAAAACAATTGATAATTTATTCAAGCGATAGTGAAAATGATATTAATAATAATAATCAACTATTTATAAGCAATGATTCTTTGTTAAAACACTCTTATTGTAATGAATCAAAAGATCATGATACTTTGATAGAAAAAAAATCAATTAAAAACAATACTTTTTCGAAAGTAGAAAAAAAAAATCCTAGTAAATATTTTCAATCTGTACCAGAGATTAAACAAGTAAATAATTTTATACTAACAAATAAGCGGAAAAAAGTATTTCTTTTACCAAATGGAAGTTTATGCAATAAGCCAGTAATACTTAAAGGTAATGCATACTTTATCAGATCAACTTGCGCTTTCGACTCAATAATTCATATTTTAATGTGTGGAGCAATTGAAAATGTACAGTATGCTACTCACATAAATCTGTCTTCAAATGCAACATTACAGTTCGTTTATCGATTGCTTAACACAGGTTGTACTAAAGATATTATTAATTCTAGAGTTATTTTACTAAAAGAAATTTATAAACCTAAGATAGAGTTAAAAACTAAAGTTCGTAATTTAGACTATACAATTGATGCATGGGATAACGTATGTAACTTGATAAGTAAATTATTAAATAATCAGGAACCTACTTATTATACTATACGAAACTGTCATGTTTGCGGTAAGAGTGAACAAGCTTTTCCATTATTAACAGTGAATCACAAAATAATAGGCAAGGAAGGTTTCTCTTCTTTAGAAAAGTCGCTCCAATATCGATCTCATACATATAATATTAAATGTAAATGTGGAGGAAAAGTTACATTAGAAAAAAAACTGTATATACATTTATTTATTGAGCTTGATATTCGTACTGATCTTAAAACAGAAAGAGGCTTAAAGTGTAAATTAAAACAGCTGCCAACATTAATGGCATTTAAAGTAAACGATGAAAACAATGTCTATAATTACAGGTATGAAATTGTATAAATTACTATAAAATTGTTTAATTATATTGACATTAGATATAATTATAAGTTTTTCACATTAGGTTGATTGGCGTTATTTCCTATTTTCCTGGACATTTTAGCAGTTTCTGTTTACGAGCAAATGGCAAATGGGAGCATTATGATGATCTGAAAACAGAAATAAATGTATGTTCTAATCAAACAGAAATCGAGCCTCATGTAGCTGTTTATATAAAAAATTAACGTTTGTATACCTATTATAAATTTACTTATGAAAAAATTAATCTGTTTTTATCTTATCCTATACCAGCGAATGATCCACGTCTCGCATATTAGTTCTGGTTACTTTAGACTAACAGCTGTACTACTAAGAATTTGTAACTCTTAACAGTCAATATTGTTTTGATTGGAGCATTGAAGATTTTTCTTATTATTATGGGTGCCTGGTCAGCACTGTCTAGAAAAATAATACATTGAAAAATGATAAAGTAAGATTAACGTACACTTATACAACAAGTGAAAACTTTATGAAGGTAATCATTTTTCTAAGTTTTAATATTATGAAATCTTGTATATGATAACTTTTCATAAAATAACATCACGTTATCATTTTGTTAATAGATTTAAATTAATGGTATCATTTTTCAAAGTACTGTTATGAGAATTGAAATTGTGTAACGTTATATTAAAATGACTAAAAAGAAAACTTAACACATTGACGGCCGGCAACCTAAGAGACATTTAAAGCCTGAGCGCCGGCAATGTATCAACCACTTAAATCCCAAACGCCGACTTAATTCGCTTTTTTTCGATCATTATATAGCCAAAAAAAACATTAAAACATTATATATTTTCGTAACATAGAATATTTTATTTGCTTATTCGTTATATACATTTTAATCGCTCAGTGAGCGCTCATTGAGCATTTTCATTTGATTGGCAAAACCCAAAGAAAACCAAACTTACGGCCAATCAGATGCGATTGCTTAGTGAGCGCTCACTGAGCGATTGTGCTTCTGAATGCACCCAATGGTTGCATTCAGTAGAGACAAATGTTGAGGGAGCGGTGTATATTATTGGCTATTACTCTTGATCCTATAATTTTATCCAATAGAAGTAGGAGTTTAAAAAGAATTACTCAACAATTCCGCAACTGTTGTCTCTACTGAATGCAACCAATGACATTTTCACAGTCTTAGGACGAACATAACCCTTAGAGCGGCATTAATAAGGTGCGCAGTAGCGTTCAATTTATATGTTCACGAACGCAACGCAAACTTAATGCGCATTAGACATAAAATATTAAAACCTATTATTTTGTAAAACCTAACTCCGTCAAACATTCCAATCTCATTATTTGTAACCGTCAAACGATTATCTATCGATATATTAATCGTTCTTTAGATTTTAATAAAGAAATTTAAATTTTGGGGGCTAACTTTGTGCTTAAATTTGTATTGATTATATCTCTTTAAATAATTACCGTCAAACGCTGAAAATGAACTGTCAATGACCGTCAAACGATTGTCAAATGATTTGTATCAACAGAATTAAATAAATATAAACTCAAGGGGCTAACTTCATGGAGCTTATGCTATAAACATTTTAAGGATGATGATTATAGTAACAGCGGTTGTAGAAGAGTTTTAATCCATGCGGCAGTTCCTACACTAAATATAGAAAATAATGAGCCGATTGTTAATTTGCCTGAAATAGCCCAAGAGCAAATTAATCAAATAAATAATAGTGATGATATTTTAGAGCCCCCTGATATTCAAATTGAAAATTTAGAACTTAATTCACCGCCACAACCTAATCAATGCCAACCAAATTTAGAAGTGAATTCACAGCAACCACAGCCAATAGCTCAATGCCGACCAGATTTAGAAGAGATTACTAGAGTTAATTCATTAAGCCCAAAAGCCAAGAAATTATATGATAAATTAAAGAAAGTAAAAAAGGACCGATTGCGTTTGAAAAGATTGCTGAAGCGTCTATCTAAAAATAAATGTGAAATACCACAATTGGAAAATAGTGATCTGGGAAAGTTTAACGAGTCCAAACACATACGCCAACAATTTGTGAATATGATCGTGAGAAATAATGATCTCGCGCCACAGGTAAAATGATGAGCTCTCTTAATTCTATGTTCGCCAAATTCTCTGACGAAAAGATATATAATTAACGTGCAAGCGCTAAACCTTTATTGAAATGCAACAGCATTGTGTATCTGAATATAATGCAATAACATATTAAGTTTTTATGAATTAGCCCAGGATGTTATTATGACAACAAAGATTACAATTAAACGCCAGTACAAATAAAACTTTGTGCTTTCTTGGGAAATGTATGCATTTATATTGTAATGAAAAATTGTAAAAATATTTATATTTATTATTTTTCTATAAATATTTTTTCTTAAAATACGATTAATATGCAAATTAAATGCTTATTATTGTTTTGGTTAGTAATTTTACATAGTAAATATTAATTTGCATAAAGAAGTAATTATCTTATTCAAAAAATTTAAGAAAATTATCCAAATAATTTTTTGTACAGGCACGGCGTTTTACTATTGAGGAGAAGATGTTTTGCATGGGTATTTACCGTAGATCACGCTCATCATATAAATTTTTATCGAAGTATCTTTTATGCCCATCGATAAATACACTCAATAAGCAATTGGAGCATATACCGTTTAATACTGGATGTAATAGTACCATTTCCAGTTATTTAAAATTAGTTGCAAATGAAGTTGATGAAAAAGACTTGTATGTTGCTATAATTTGGGATGAAATGTCAATACAACCGTCACTGAGTTATAATGCAAAAAGAGACGAAATTACCGGATTTGAAGACTGGGGCATGCGACGAACCAGAAAGATAGCTGATCATGCTATTACATTTCTTATGAGATGTTTATCATCTGGAAACCAATTGCCACTTGGATATGGATTTTGTAATGCTGCCACTCACAGTCATAATTTGGTTCGATGCATTAAACAGTGGATTATGTTATTAATAAATTGTGAATTTAAACCGGTAGTGACCATATGTGATCAGGGAGGTCCCAACATTGCTGCAATAAACGCTTTAATTCAAGAAAGTAATGCTGCAAGAATTAAACAGCATAAGCCCACAAGTAAAAATTGATCTGCTATTTATTAAATTTTTAATACATTAAATGTCATGAAAAACAAATTTACTTTTAAAAGTATCCATTTACATTTTTGAAAGTGAAAGAAAATTAAATACAATATTTTATAATGAATGTTGTAATTTATTCAACTTTCACTAATCTGGTCAAAATCGCAACTAACTGTTTTCACTATTCTCTCGTTCAAATGATCTCCACTTTGTCTTAATGAACGGTTTAAAAATAATAAAAAGCTTTACTTAAACAATATAAAAATATACATATGATCTTCCTAAATTTAACTCTGACATATACTTATTACTCTATTCGATTATAATACTTAGCCCGCATTTTCTGAAAATGATATTTCAATTAAAAGTAAATTTCAATAAATAAGGAATTCATGTTAAAATATTTGACAGCCTAGTTACATAACTGTTAGTATTTTGACCCACATAAAACATTATACGTAATGACGTTTAATGTATTGTCAGTATTAGTTTTCAAATTCTTCATCATTTTAACAATATTACATTTTCTTAGAAAATACATTTATTATTGGACGCCAAGAAATTATACCTTTATATGATTACGTTCATTTGCAAAAAGGTATAAGGAATAATTTATTGACAAAAGATGTTCTTGTTAATAAATTTTCTCCAAATTCCGAAAAAAAATATGCTTCATGGAACGATATAGGAACTGCTTATAGCATGGATAAAAATTCACTATTAAGACAAAGACAAATGCCTAAATTGACAGAACGTCACATTATTCCAGAACTTATTCCAAAAATGAAAGTCAAATATGCCACTCAGACAATAAGCCACACTGTCGCTAATTTCATTGATTTGGTCATAAATTGGAAACAAGGTAAAAGATAACAATAGAATATTTTACCACAAGTGTGCAAAGTATTCTTTTCTTTTTTCACGTGTAAAAAATATAATCAGAGGAACTGCAAACGAGCTTTACTTCTATTTCGTGTGAACAAAATTTTACTCGAGTCGCATGCAACAAATTCCATTTGTTAGTGAGCAAAGCTAGCATATCAATGATACTTTTTATTCGCAAAATATACATTGCTTATAACTATTAGCTAGAAACCCTCTATCATACAAATTATTATTGTGCATAAAAAACTACACTTTGCACATATCTGTGTAGATAATTTGGTTCCAAACCTTGTTGTGATAGGTATAGTTTGTGTAACTGAAAAAAATTTTCCTAGGCGTGGTTAAAACCAGCAAAGGAGAAATCCAGCTGCCTCTTAGTGCTGCAACAACTTCTGAATTTTTATTTTTCTACGATGACTTATTTGACTCTTTTAATGGTGAAAAACATAAAAAATACACAAGTATAATAACACCTTCCAGTGCTCATATAACATTTTGGAATAGTGCAGTCAAGAAAATTTATAGTATGGAATTTGTAGGAAAAACTACACATAAGACCATTATGCAACATAGTAAATGTTTTCAAAATTGGGTAAAAACAATCAAAGGTGCTCAAGAGCTGTGGATAAAATTGCAAACATTAGGATTCACTTCCTTAAATTTAAAATTTTTAAATCAAGATCCATTAGAAAATTGCTTCGGTCAAATTAGAGATCATGGTCAAAGAAATAATAATCCGACTCCCTATCAGTTTGGTGCATCATTTAAAACGCTCATTGCAACTAATTTAACATCGAAACATTCAGTATCATCAAATTGCAAAGAAGACAATCAAGGAAAATCCTTATCCTTAGTGAAGATGCTAAATGCTGCTAACAAAATAGACACTAATATGACAGAAGAGGTTGACTGCACAGAATCGGCATTGAAAACACTTTCATCGGCTCAATCATTTTTAGACATTGACAAAATTATAAATATTTTAATAAATAAAACAAAAAACCATTGCGAAGAATGCGCGCAATGTTTAAACCAAAATCAAAATATAATTAAAAAAGCATTGGATTACGCGGAATTGCAATTTCAAAATTTCTCTCACGAAAAGGAAATCGGAAAAAAGATTAAAAGCATCCTATACTTAAAAGCATTTTCGAATATAAACATACATTGCACCACTGAAGAAGACTTTATAATTGATATTGCTGCAAAAAATCTAATTTGTGAATGGTGTATATACATTAATAAAATTTTAAATGGAGCACTGGACAATGAAAATAAACATTATATTTATATGGAGGCAACAAGAATGGCATTGAGATATAAAAGAAAAAATGAAATAAAATATGGTCGTAATCCTAAAAGTAAAAAACAAACTGAAAGGTAGCGTATTCATTAAAACATTCTTCATATTTTCTAAATGATTTCATGTAAGTTTTAATGTTTCTCCTCAGGGCAAATGACTAATTTGTAATCATTGTCATGACAAATTTTATTGGTGCAAAAATTAGATTGCACGTAAGCAAGCATTGCAGTTTAAAGTTATAATTTATAACGTTAAATAACTTAATTAAAAGTTTAATGAAAAACGATTAATGTAGATATTAATTATATTTTACATTTACAGATTGTTTGATTTTGGTTGGACTGTTATACAGAGTGGGCATAATAATTATTTAATTTTTCATAGTTCGCATTATTACTATTGAAAGAGAGTTTGAGAGAGAGATTGAATTTACATTTTCATTTGATCTCCGTAATTACCGCTGAGTTCTACAAGGATATCATTTATTGTTTATGAATTTCATATTTCGACGTTTCATTCAACACGATTAATTTCAATGTATTGAGAAACCGTTTTCTGCGTTTACTTTTGATGAACTGAATTTCAGTATTCAGCAATGGACCATTCCCCAATCTCAGGTAGACATTACTCCATCTAATGTAATTAAAAAGCTGGCTTGAAGATTGGAAAAGTAAGATAATTTGTGTAAATCCAGCATATTTACTTTCTCATGTCATAAAATGCATAATAGCTTTACTACAATTTCAGATTATTTATATTTAACAGATATTATATGCAATGCTAATAAACCAGGGCTAGATTGGTTTTTCCTTTTAATGATGGAAACATCAGACATTATATAAAAAGACTTCACCGACTACATTTACTTAAGGATTTATGATATCCTATTTCTTTCCCGGATCGACTTGCATTATTCGCCAATAATCATGCAAACTCTATTTCTTGCCCATGGTATTAAGTATAAAAAAATATCCTCTAATCACTTAAATCCTCCATAAATATATTCTGATATATAATCCTACTTACAGATATTGGAATAAAGAATGAGGAAATGCTGCAAGGATTGTATGTATATTGGACACAAAAATTAACAGAACGGTAGCCAATGGTTTCCTTCAAAAACAAATTATTGCAGCTGCAGCAAAACTACTTACAGCGAGACTAGAGAGAGATGCAACGTTCTTTATACTTCAATAGGACAAATATCGGTCCACTGATAATGACAGTAGTAACTTGGATTGAACCACTACTTGGTGAAATTTGTCTACTGTTCATTGGATGCTTGAAGAGATAATTCTTGTAACATAAAGAAGTGGCGTTTGTAAATTGTATTATGTCTTGGTACAATTTGAAATGATGTAGGATAACTGATTTACCCGAAGTTGAAAATGTTACAGCAGCAGGTCAGATTGCTATGAAACCTGGAGCAGTTTATCAAGGTTTCTTCAAGAGGATAATACTGATTCACTGATAATGACAATAGTAACTTGGATTGAACCGCTACTTGCTGAAATTTGTCTACTGTTCATTGGATGCTTGAAGAGATAATTCTTGTAACATAAAGAAGTGGCGTTTGTAAATTGTATTATGTCTTGGTACAATTTGAAATGATGTAGGATAACTGATTTACCCGAAGTTGAAAATGTTACAGCAGCAGGTCAGATTGCTATGAAACATGGAGCAATTTGTCAAGGTTTCTTCAAGAGGACAAATATCGGTCCACTGATAATGACAGTAGTAGTTTGGATTGAACCACTACTTGGTGAAATTTGTGTACTGTTCATTGGATGCTTGAAGAGATAATTCTTGTAACATAAAGAAGTGGCGTTTGTAAATTGTATTATGTCTTGGTACAATTTGAAATGATGTAGGATAACTGATTTACCCGAAGTTGAAAATGTTACAGCAGCAGGTCAGAGTGCTATGAAACATGGAGCAATTTGTCAAGGTTTCTTCAAGAGGACAAATATCGGTCCATTGATAATGACAGTAGTAGTTTGGATTGAACCACTACTTGGTGAAATTTGTCTACTGTTCATTGGATGCTTGAAGAGATAATCGTTGAAAACTTGAAATAGCAGCAACTGAAAGTTGTATTGATGGCGGGTACAACTTTTAAAGAAAAGATGGGCATCGGGTGTATCAATTGTTATCTAAAAATGTGGCAGCAGCAGGACAGACTGCAATTAAAACATGGAGCAGTTTGTCAAAGTTTCTTCAAGAGGATAAATACTGATCCATTGATAATGACAGTAGTAGTTTGGATTGAACCACTACTTGGTGAAATTTGTCTACTGTTCATTGCATGCTTGAAGAGATAATCGTTGAAAACTTGAAATAGCAGCAACTGAAAGTTGTATTGATGGAGGGTACAACTTTTAAAGAAAAGATGGGCATCGGGTGTATCAATTGTTATCTAAAAATGTGGCAGCAGCAGGTCAGATTGCTATGAAACATGGAGCGGTCTGTCCAGGTTTCTTTAAGAGGATAAATACTGATCCACTGATAATGACAGTAGCAACTTGGATTGAACCACTACTTGGTGAAATTTGTCTACTGTTCATTGGATGCTTGAAGAGATAATCGTTGAAAACTTGAAATAGCAGTAACTGAAAGTTGTATTGATGGCGGGTACAACTTTTAAAGAAAAGATGGGCATCGGGTGTATCAATTGTTATCTAAAAATGTGGCAGCAGCAGGACAGACTGCAATTAAAACATGGAGCAGTTTGTCAAAGTTTCTTCAAGAGGATAAATACTGATCCATTGATAATGACAGTAGTAGTTTGGATTGAACCACTACTTGGTGAAATTTGTCTACTGTTCATTGCATGCTTGAAGAGATAATCGTTGAAAACTTGAAATAGCAGCAACTGAAAGTTGTATTGATGGAGGGTACAACTTTTAAAGAAAAGATGGGCATCGGGTGTATCAATTGTTATCTAAAAATGTGGCAGCAGCAGGTCAGATTGCTATGAAACATGGAGCGGTCTGTCCAGGTTTCTTTAAGAGGATAAATACTGATCCACTGATAATGACAGTAGCAACTTGGATTGAACCACTACTTGGTGAAATTTGTCTACTGTTCATTGGATGCTTGAAGAGATAATCGTTGAAAACTTGAAATAGCAGTAACTGAAAGTTGTATTGATGGCGGGTACAACTTTTAAAGAAAAGATGGGCATCGGGTGTATCAATTGTTATCTAAAAATGTGGCAGCAGCAGGACAGACTGCAATTAAAACATGGAGCAGTTTGTCAAAGTTTCTTCAAGAGGATAAATACTGATCCACTGATAATGACAGTAGCAACTTGGATTGAACCACTACTTGGTGAAATTTGTCTACTGTTCATTGCATGCTTGAAGAGATAATCGTTGAAAACTTGAAATAGCAGCAACTGAAAGTTGTATTGATGGAGGGTACAACTTTTAAAGAAAAGATGGGCGTCGGGTGTATCAATTGTTATCTAAAAATGTGGCAGCAGCAGGTCAGATTGCTATGAAACATGGAGCGGTCTGTCCAGGTTTCTTTAAGAGGATAAATACTGATCCACTGATAATGACAGTAGCAACTTGGATTGAACCACTACTTGGTGAAATTTGTCTACTGTTCATTGGATGCTTGAAGAGATAATCGTTGAAAACTTGAAATAGCAGTAACTGAAAGTTGTATTGATGGCGGGTACAACTTTTAAAGAAAAGATGGGCATCGGGTGTATCAATTGTTATCTAAAAATGTGGCAGCAGCAGGACAGACTGCAATTAAAACATGGAGCAGTTTGTCAAAGTTTCTTCAAGAGGATAAATACTGATCCATTGATAATGACAGTAGTAGTTTGGATTGAACCACTACTTGGTAAAATTTGTCTACTGTTCATTGGATGCTTGAAGAGATAATTCTTGTAACATAAAGAAGTGGCGTTTGTAAATAGTATTATGTCTTGGTACAATTTGAAATGATGTAGGATAACTAATTCACCCGAACTTAAAAATGTTTCAGCAGCAGGTCAGATTGCTATGAAACATGGAGCAGTCTGTCAAGGTTTCTTTAAGAGGATAAATACTGATCCACTGATAATGACAGTAGCAACTTGGATTGAACCACTACTTGGTGAAATTTGTCTACTGTTCATTGGATGCTTGAAGGGATAATCGTTGAAAACTTGAAATAGCAGCAACTGAAAGTTGTATTGATGGAGGGTACAACTTTTAGAGAAAAGATGGACATCGGTTTTAACACTGTTATTTGAAAATGTGGAAGAAGTAGAGTAAATTTCAATGTATTCTACAGCAACCCCTATTTGATCTTTGTCAAGGGACAGTCATTAGTTCACGAAAATTGTTGGGAAGAGGATTACTTGTAATAATAACTATTTCGTATAATTGTACTGGCATTAGAGAATGATATGATTATGGATCCTTATAATTTGTTATTTGTTTTTCAGCTGATTATCTGTACTGTACAATTGGGGTCAAAGGCTAACTGCACTGTAAAGGATTTGGCAATAGGAAAAATATTTACTTAAAAGCATAAGCAAGATAAGGAAATATGCATTTCTTGCAATTTCTTTAAATTACCATTTAATACATATTTCAAAGTATTAACAAAATTTATATTTTATTATCATCTAGATCACTGATTCTCACTGCCAGCAGATTTGGATCACAGGACAATTCTGTAACTCTTTCTGCCAAATGTCGACATCGTCAGGCAGAAGTTAACGATAAATATGTGTACATGTAATGATAAATGTATATCTTTATATACCATTTTCGATTTGTACCGACACCAATAATTTTCGTTAAAGTTACAGAATACGGGGCCAGAATACTTTGGTGACACAATTCTAATTTGGATGTGACCTGGATCGTCTGAACGCTATTCATTTGTGGAGAAAATTGTGGTGCCTTCAAATCAACTTAGAAAGAAGAAAATCATTTTTAATTATAATGCATCATCTACAATATTACTTAAAATGCTGTTATAAAGTAGATATTGTGTCCTTATATATATTGTGACGTGGCCAATCCTATGCGGTTGGGTGGCGTCACAATCTTAATGGCTACAAGCCCTCCTCCCGCGATCGGTTGCTCCCTAGAGATGGACTATTTTAACAATTAAACTAGAAATCGGCAAATGAGCCATTTTATGTGCATGTTAGACTAAACTTTTCAGCACCAAGGTCGGGGGAGACTCCAGGGTCACTGAGGAACCCCGCCACTAACAAAGGTCAGAGGTCACATCTATTTGATATATATCGTTCCTGTTTATAGCTATAATAAACGGGAGTACTTAGGCATATATCGCGTCACGTTTGTCGGCTTTCTCTTCACACCTGGCGCACCCGGTAATTGGTAATTGTTTGTACGGCTTGTCGACCGGAGTGGAGGTTTTGTCTCCCCGCTCTCCTACCCCTCTGCCACCTCAAGGAAGGACACCATCATCCCCAGGATCGTCACCCATCGACCCTTCAGCTTCGCCCTCTCGCTTTCCGGACTCCCGATAGTCGTCGCCTCCCAACTCAACCAGATTGGGGCTAGAAGAGAAGCTCTATAGGTCGCTGCGCTATGTCAACTAAGCCTGAGTTAACGTAAATTACTCAGAACGTAAAGAAGGATCATATCCGGATGGAGTAATTATCGCCTAACCGCCCTCGCGGAGAACATCTATCGACAATGGATTACGAAGCAGTCTCAGCTCAAATCCATCGCTACCGCTGCCGCCAACAACAATATTTGGAGTCGTTCAGAACGGAACTTCCGCCTGACGACGGAAAAGAAGAGAACAGAGCTAGAGAAGAGGATAGCCTAGCCTCGCGGATCCTCGTGACTCTTCGATAATGCGATCGTTATCCGAGCCTAGTAATGACTAGGTGGGGATGATCGAGAGGTACCGAGATCACTGTACCGCTACCGGAGTCAAAATTGGGCACTTGGTGGAATCCGACGTGAATCTGGAGCTCCCCGAACCTGACCTGCGACCGTCTTCAGGAATCTAGTCGAAGTTACCGAACCAGCGTTGTCCAGGGGAAGCTGCCGTATGCGGGAGGAGGAGTTTGAGTTGAAGAATCAGGAAAATTGAGCGGATCGGTGAGTGCCTCCCTCGGGTCGACCATGCCAGTTAATGCTTAACTTGCCTTATATCGAGCCATTGTCAGTAGTTACCAGAAAGCCTTGAATTTGAGTTTTGCGTAGGATCATGGCCCGGAATTCAATACCGATGCATTGAAGAATTATTAAAGTAGAGTCCCGAGAAATCAGCTGAAGAAAAACGAATTATTTTCCTTATTATTTTAGTTATTTATCGGTGGTGGTGTCGCGCGTCGAGGCCTGCCTGTTGTAGGCTCGACATAATTTTCGATATCTTTATAGAGTCTTACCGGGACAAAATTGCCCGAGTTTGGTATCGGTTAACGGATTGATAGTCCAAGATTGAGTGTCACCGGGCATCAATTCCGTCTCCAGATCACTTTCAGCTGGAAGAATATGTTCTCCGCTTTTGAGGCGTGTGAGATAGTTAGAGTCCTCTTTGATTAAATATTTGCGTCATTAATTGTCGGTATAGGTGAATGGCCGTGATCGTAGGCAATACTCACCACCATTTTCTCTAAAGTGAGTTGTATCCTCTTCATGTACCTCGGCCTGATACTTGTAATCCTTTGAGAATTTATCATAAAGGGTAATAGAAAGTGGCGGGCCAATCGATTTACGAATTTCGACTTTTAGCTCTTACGATTTGAAATCTGAGGTGTTATCGATCGTTGTAAATAGTTTATTTTGTGAATAAACCTCAGAGTTTTCCTAGGTAAATCATGCCTTTTCCTTTATTTGTATTTTACCTCTTTAGTTAAGGATTATCGTAGCCGCTTTATCGAAGGCCTCTCCTAACCAGACCCCTCTCCATTATCCAGATCGGGACCGAGCTGGCCCAGCATTTTGGGGAAAATATCACTATATCGAACAAGTGGATGATGCAGAGAGTAATGTACTAGAGAAAACTGGTCTATGTGGACCTGGCGCCCAACCTAGCGTTCCTAGAGTTTATTTAGAGCATTTGGAGAAAGACGTAGGAATCATCGCGTATTAGTTTTTGGCTGTATCGTATCGTTTCCCCCAAATACCGTTTGGTAGAGTAGCCGTATTTTGCTCTACGCGGCGAGTTTTATCCACTAGGGATTTTTGCCGCGTAACAATATCTAGTTTGATAATATGAAATTATATTCATTCCATAATCTTATACAAATTATGAGGAATATATTATTTATATACTCTTTTTGTTCTATAAATTTTATTTGAAAATGTAATAAATTGTGTAATATTACAATCGTATTTGCATTTCAGTTATTTTAATATCAATATATTAGTATAAAGAAAATTAAGAATATAATACATGAACCATATATAGCCCTTAATATGTGCGTGTGAGTGTGTGTGCGTAAAATCTAAGAATGACGTCACGAGAAGCGATTTCACTTTCGCAATACATATGAAGGCACACGTATGTACACAGCTTAGTTCCAAAAAACATCATGAATTACAGCGGTGGCGCCACTAACGCTGGGTAATCCAAACACAATGAAGATTGTCACCCCTGCAGATATGTGTATTAACTCATATGTTTTATCGTAAAGAAGATCAGTTGCAATTTTATTGATTCCACCTCCTACAAAGAAATATTTAAGTATTTTAATACAAATAAAATTATTTTAAATAATATTTTCATTACCTGTTTTGTACAATTCTTGTTTCATTTTAGCATAATGTTTTCGTGTTTGCAGTTTGATATTCTGCCACAGTTTCTTCAAAGATTCTGCATTTACATTTCTATGCATGTTTTTATTAAATTTCAAACCTATCAATTCCCATGCTTTATTTTTTTCAATCTGTCCTACAGCATCTGTAATTTTATTTTCGACAATCATTGCATAATCTTTAATGATATTGACTAATTCTAATTTTTCCTTGTATAAAAAATTTTCATGTCTTTTGTTATTGTTAATCTCCATGGTTTCAAATCTGCAAATACAAAATGTAATATATGATAAATATCAAAATAGGGAACATTTTTTAAAAAAATCTACATATCTGTTAAACAAGTGCTCCTATTCTCAGATTTATCTATAAGTTAGGCAGGGGCTTTTCAACAGTAAATTTGTAGTTAACTGAAGATAATTATTTACAGGATCAGATATTTTGCATTTTATGCAAGTCAAATATGTTGGAAATTATTCATCATTTACTTACATGCAATTATAACTGCAAATGCCTTTCCTACACAGATTACACATAACGACTTCACAGTATCTGCCGTTTCTGCTGCTTTTCTAAAGCTTTTTCTACTTAATAAACTTCTGAATTTAGCTTAAATTATGTTTGGAATTATAAAACTCCATGCCTCCAACTCTAGCACAAAAATAATTTTATAGCCTGGTAACTTTTTTGTAGGGTGGTACCCCTACTTAAGTCTGACTTTTCGGCGGAGACACCGACCCTAACCGCCGTGGCGAGATTCACGCTCTACGCCGGTGAATATTCACGCCGTAGGACTGTGAACACATAACACCAGCGCATAAACCGAGTTCCGCGGCGTTACTTTTTTGTACCGCAAAGCGCGATGTGCTGAATAAAATTGCTATACACAGATGAACAAGCAATAAATATTAATTAACCAAAAAAATTTATATTTTTTTTTATTCAAGTTATATGTAAATTTTATAAAATATGACGCGTAGCTATAAAATGAACATAATTTTTCTTAAATATTAAACAAGGTGTTCTTATGACTAATTTATCATAATAGATAAATCGTTCATCATTAACATTAATATTTACGCTATATGCAAAATAATGCGAATTAAAACCTAAAGTATTAATCAGTGTGCACTTAAATAATATCTTATCATCAGCTATATATATTTTCTTTATTTGGCCAAATTCTGGGCCATCGTCTGATATATTATGAATTATAATTGTATTTTTTTTATAGATTATATCATTTACAGTAATATTTTGTAAACAACTCTTTATTGTTACGGATTCTAAAAAAGGTTTTATGTTGCTCTCTTTGTCTTCCATACCATATTTAATATCGTTCTCTTTATAAGTATTAAAACTGAAATTCATGAGACTTAAATTGTATCTTTTGCCAACAGTTTTCAGTATATTTTGATTCGAAGCAGAAGATTGTATAATTAACTTTATAATCCTATGTTTCGATTCAAATCTCATGCATGAGCATTTAATCGGAGGACCATTTTGTATAATACATCTTACATAATGCAGTAAGAAATGATATTTGGGTTTAAGATTGCCATATAATTCTACATAAATTTTGTGGTGTTCTGTTATTAGCAATTCTAGAATAGAAATATGCGATTGCTTAAGAAACGGCGAAGTCAGAATATGTAAAATTTCGCGCAATTTTATATATAATTCCCACTCTTTACAATGTTTTGGGACTTCATCACCAATTATTAGTCCGAAGTATCTAGTGAGAAAAAGACTTTCCGTCGCAGACAACTTCAATTTATTTTTTTTTTTAAATAGTCAAGGCTCAACAAAGGCGGTTTATTTGCATTTTCAAATCCAAAATCAGTACTTTGTATTTTATAATTTATAAAATCCATTTTAAAATACTTTTTTTCAGTAATGAATGTCAACAATAGCTTAGAAATATCATAATTGCAAACGCCTTCGAAAAAGTCATGCATTAAATCTATGCTGAAATTTTCTATGCAATGGAAATATTTTAAACTATTAAAAACGCATTTTCCTTTTACACCTGTTTGTTTGTAATCTAGCATTTTAATATCGTTTTCATATTTTACTTTATTTCTTAAAAGATTTATATTTTCTTTTACTAATATTTTTGCATCAATCGAATGTGCATAACACATACGACAATAAAAAGATAAAGCAAATGATTCTACGAACCCACAAATCGAATTTACTCCTAAATTGTCCCCAATTACTAAAGTTGTTATGAAAAAAATATTATAATGTTTATTATTTATAACAATTTGTAACCCGTCTTCTTGTAAGCTATTTAACTCAGTAATCAGTGGTTTAAAAATATCGTTGCCGTAAGCTTTCCGGTCTTTTGAATAAAATAAAGAGCATAATATGATGATTTCTAATTTAGATGCAAAGCTAGGTGGTAAACAGGATATTGTTGCATACACTGCACCTACTTCGTTTACACCTGCATGACTTCCCATAGCGTTGCGAGTTTCCAGATCGTCGAAATACACAAAAAGTGGTAGTTTAAGACCATCTTTATCAAAATTTTTTATTTGCCTTTGCCATGCTTCAGCTTGAATAAAATTGATTAGTAATTGCTTTTCCTGATTTAAGAAATCAATATACGATTGCATCGCATCAAATAGACCGGGAAGTTGCAATAATTGACTAAGAGCACTTTTGAGATTCATTTGAAGAATTGGTATTTCGGTTTCTTTATAAATTAGGATATCTCCGTCTGTTATACATTTTGTTTCTGCATTTATTGCTAATATTGTAGGTTCCGTGTACAGTTTCAAATTTTTATAAATTTCTAGTCTCTTATGTTCTGTATCAAAGTTTTTAAATGGATCATTGTGAGTTTGAAAAACAAATTTTATTTCATCATAAACTTCATTATTAACTGCGTTTTTTAAAGAATTACTTAATATTTGTAGAAGAAAAGGGTTATACGTCTCTTTTATGAAATTTTGCATTAAGTTAATAACAAATTGTATGTCAGTCCTTGATAAATTTAAATTAGCATACATTTGGCAAGTCAATTTTAACATTTCTGTTTCTAAATTCATGATGAGGAACTTTTTAAAATGGAAGAAAAAATTAGAGAACACTAGCTACTATATTTATTTGGGCTTTACCTACAAGAGCTCTTTCCGTACTCATGTCGTAAATAACTTTTTAGAAAAAAGACCACACATGTGGACAAACAAAAGGGTAGTCAATTTTAAGAATAAAAAAAACATTTATACAAATAATCCACAGCTTCACATACGTTTTCGAAGTCGTAAATATAAGTACCTACTACTACGTGGCAACACGTAAGTGCATCTAATTTACCGCAAAATACTATATACGGCTGTACGGCAATACCTTCGTATCTTATTTCCACAGAAGAAACGACTTCATCAAGCTGATTGTGTTCCTACGAAAATGTCTTATAAGCACTAACAATACACAAAACAAGTCGTAAACCAAAATACAATATACCTTCAGATGCTGAATGAACGAGGCAGGGATAGAATTTTTAACTGGTTTCCATTCGGATTTTAAAACCTTTGTTTTTAATCTATGATTTTTTAACACATAGGGAAGTAATAAGAAGCCCAATGCATTAGTGTATTCTAAAAATAAATTAATTATAAAATTCACACTTTCAATACTATAATTTCATATTTAAGAAATGTAGATATGTTAAGCTAACCTGTACTATTGCAGTCTTTATATTTGCTAAAAATGTCATTGACATTCATGTAATTTGGAATATCTAAGGTTAGTGTCATCGCTAGGGATACTCTTTCGTGGCTTGAAATCCTTCTTGGCAAGATCTATTATTTTTACTGCTATAGAAGGCCATCTTGTGATTAACACATTTGGAAAATCTGTAGCGTTTTCTTTTGTTTTATACTGCTTATATTTCTCGGCAAAATCAAAGCAAATCTAGAAAATTTCATCAAAATTAAAAAATGATGCAGTTTTTAAGTGTTATTTTTATATTATCCAAAAAATAAAAGAATACATACAAGATCTCGAGCAAGAGACGTTTTTAAGATTTTATAATGATTTATAATATCTAAGCCTTTCTTGTTTTTGTACGAACTATTAAATCGATGATGATACGTTTCATTCCATATCCGTTTCGCTTCATCTACTTTTGCTTTGTCAGCGACATCGATTTCTTCGCGTAATATTGTTAAATCTACGTTTACAGAACGATGGATTTCTATATTTGATGAGATAAAAAGTATGATTAGCCCATTAAGTCCCAAATGTCAGCTTTTTCGTCGCCTCCTTTGGCCGCTGTATTTTGGGTGAAAATGGTATCTGAAAAATATGGGACGGACCAATTTCGACGCAAAATTTAATTATCTTTCAGAATCTGACCTTAGAATATGCAACAGATGAGAGGTTCAAAAGTTATTAGCAATTTTATGCAAAAAAACGTGATTTTGAAAAAAAAAATTTTTGGTTTTTCCAACTTTCGACAAGGAAATCCTTTGAAATCTCTCGGCTTTCGTGCAAATATCGTGGCATAGACACCCAATCTATAAGCTCTCGGTGTTTAAATAGGAGATTTCAATGTTTAAGCACACAAAATGGCGGTCGGAATGGAAAAAGATGAGATGAAACTTTCGGAATTTTTAACTCGAAAACGAAGGGTTTTAGAAAAAAATGTTATGGAACAAAAAGTGCTTAGAATTGGCTGAGGAACTCGTGTGAATTTTTTCAGAATTTTTGGAGCGATTTTTGGATTTTCCATAAAATTGCCATATCCAAAAATCCAAAAAATCGCTCCAAAAATTCTGAAAAAATTCACACGAGTTCCTCAGCCAATTCTAAGCACTTTTTGTTCCATAACATTTTTTTCTAAAACCCTTCGTTTTCGAGTTAAAAATTCCGAAAGTCATTTTTTTCGAGTTATTTGATAATTTCACATTTCCATGTATGGTTCTTCGTTTAATGACATTTTCACCAAATAAAACTTGCTTCTATTATTTCTATTACTTCTATTATTATACTTTTCATTTGAATTTTCAAATTGCATCGATAATTTTATTTCCCGTGCTTGGCTACTAAGATCTGTCGCAGTGTAGCTTTTATATATTGGCCGAAAAGGATTATTTTACGAATATTTCGAAATGTCGCATCCTATGGCAAAGCGCCGAAAAACTTCTTATATTCAAAATATAGAAGTTGAAGAAAATGAAAACGGGAATTGCAACGCTTTCGTCATTCCTCAGGATGATGATTCCGATGATTCTGATCATTGTTCGGAATCGGAAAATTTTGATGATCAACCGAAAAATATTCGAGTGCTGAGTTATTCTCAAATTTTGAATAATTATGAAGAAAATCAATCGAAATTAGAGCCTGAATATAAATATAGTTGGAATAATGGAGAGAAAACACACAATCTTAATCTTACTAAAGAAAATTTATTACCCGATAAGACCAAAAATTTTATTTGTAAGTCCTCTTACGCAGAAATATTTGAACTTTTTTTTTTCCCTTGAAATTAAAAATTATATTATTGAAAGTACTCGTGCGAATAGTTATGAGTTGACGTTGGATGATTTTGATATTTTTGTGGGATAATTATTACATCCATTTTTAATGGAAGGAAATCCCAGAAAGACTACTGGTCCCGAAACGAGTTGCTAGGATGTCCTGCAATAGCTAATGCCATGAGTCTTAATAAATTTCTAGAAATAAAATCTAAAATAAAATTTTCGAAATCCGAGGACAAAAGTTCAGATGACAGAGCTTGGAGGGTACGGAAAATTTTTGAAATTTAAAAAAAAAATATTTTGCAATTCGGCTTTTTCTCTACAGCTTTGTCTATAGACGAGATGATGGTTAAATTCCATGGAAGAACTATTTTGCAGCAATTCATTCAAAACAAGCCTGAACGTTTCGGAATAAAAATGTGGGGGATTTGTAACCCTTCCGGGTACCTTTTTGATTGTAATATTTACTGCGGCAAGGGTTCGAATATCTATTCGACCGATAACAAAGTAAAACTAGCTAAATGCGCCCTAGGAAGTCGCGTTGTTTTGATGATGGTTAAGAAGTTACTTACTTCTATTAGCCCCCGTAAATTGACGCAGTATCATTTATATTTCGATAATTTCTTTACTTCTCCTGACCTGATGGTTCATTTGAATTCATTAGGCTTAAAAGCTACAGGAACTGTTAGGAAAAACCGAGTAAATGTTGATAATGAGTTAGATAAAAAAGCTCCAAGGGGTTCTATTTCCGTGAAACACGAGTTAAAAAGTGGTTTGAATTTTATCACGGTAATGGACTCCAAACCTGTCTCCTTACTTTCCACAGCAGCAGGTGTTGAACCATTATTGAATGTTAAAAGATATTCGAAAAGTCTACAAAGTAAAGAAAACATTCTATTTCCTAGAGCAATTACTCTCTACAATGAGTTCATGGGTGGTGTTGATATGCATGATGGGCATTGTAGCAATTTGATGCCATCTATTAGAGCCAAGAAATGGACTTGGCCAATGTTTCTTCGCCTAATTCAGTCCTCTCTAATTAATGCGCTTGTAATCTAAAATTTATCTAACGGTGGAACAAATATTGGATCAAAAGAGATAGCTTTAGCTGTTGCTGAACATTATCTTTCAAAAAAAAAAAGAAAAATGGGGAACAGATGGAATTGTATGAGAAGATAAAAAGTGCAAAGAGAAAATATTGCAAGCAATTTAAAATTTGCTCAAAGAGGACGTTCAAAATGTGCAACGATTGCCAAGCTTATTTTTGCGATGACTGCTTTGATTCTGTTCACACGGGGAAGTGAAAGAATTTGAATCAATTTTATGATACAATACTATTGAATAAAAAAACATTAAAAAAAAAAAAAAAATGATAAAGGTAAGAAAAAAAGACAAAAAATCACAAAAGTAAAAAAAAAACAAAAAATGAAAAATGTTGAAAAAAAAAGCAAAAAAAAAGTGTGAGAAAGGTTCTATTGATACATTCACCTCCACGTGGTATGAACCGGGCAACGGCAAAATTTTTTTGACGGCTAAGAAATGTACAATCGTTCTTAGGGGAAAAATATTTTGAATTATCGATTAACTCGAAAAAAATGACTTTCGGAATTTTTAACTCGAAAACGAAGGGTTTTAGAAAAAAATGTTATGGAACAAAAAGTGCTTAGAATTGGCTGAGGAACTCGTGTGAATTTTTTCAGAATTTTTGGAGCGATTTTTTGGATTTTTGGATATGGCAATTTTATGGAAAATCCAAAATCGCTCCAAAAATTCTGAAAAAATTCACACGAGTTCCTCAGCCAATTCTAAGCACTTTTTGTTCCATAACATTTTTTTCTAAAACCCTTCGTTTTCGAGTTAAAAATTCCGAAAGTTTCATCTCATCTTTTTCCATTCCGACCGCCATTTTGTGTGCTTAAACATTGAAATCTCCTATTTAAACACCGAGAGCTTATAGATTGGGTGTCTATGCCACGATATTTGCACGAAAGCCGAGAGATTTCAAAGGATTTCCTTGTCGAAAGTTGGAAAAACCAAAAATTTTTTTTTTCAAAATCACGTTTTTTTGCATAAAATTGCTAATAACTTTTGAACCTCTCATCTGTTGCATATTCTAAGGTCAGATTCTGAAAGATAATTAAATTTTGCGTCGAAATTGGTCCGTCCCATATTTTTCAGATACCATTTTCACCCAAAATACAGCGGCCAAAGGAGGCGACGAAAAAGCTGACATTTGGGACTTAATGGGTTAGTTGAATATCTAACTTGACATATTCTATAAAGAGCAAATATATTTAACGCAATTTTAACTTTTACCTGAAGACAAATTATCGTCTGAGTGTTTGCCTCGGGGTGTGTTTATTCCAGCAATGCGTAAGTCTTCTCGAAAACGTAAGTAGTCTGCATATAACAAGCCGCTTGCATTGACTCTTGCTGGTTTGATTTCCGCTGATATGTTTTTATTGTCTGTTGGCTTTACAACATATGAACGTTCAAAATATAAATTTTCTTTCTCTTTTGGAAAAATAAAACATATACGCTTTGCTACAGTTTCCCACGTTTGGCCGTAAATACTACAAAAAAAAATTATATAAAATATTTATTGTAATTTACATATTATAGTATTTAATTGTTTTAAAAATGTACACGTTTGTTATTATATATTTTTATAACAGTAGAAAAATAAAGAAATACGGTCTAGTCTCACGTAAAAGGAATTGGCGAGTACATCGTATTAATTATCTCGTGATTGACTACCATCGCACTTAAAGATCTTCGAAAATCTGATATATCTTCGTCGCGAGCATATTTTAACAGTATCAGTTTTCCCATTAAATTATTTTTATTATTCAGTAATTGAAATAAAGGTCTGTTTTTTTGAACTGTAAAACAATGTAAAAATATTATTCTAGATAAATTTTAGATTTTTTCGTAACAGTAAAAAAGGATTGTAATTTACTTTCGTTATAATTCTGATCTATTAAGTCGAAGTGTTTAGTAACTTCATTGTAAGTATCTATATTGAACGTAGCAATATTTTCTACAGATAAACTGACATCTTTAACTGATAAATCGACAGTACTTGTATTTAATCTCATATTATTTATAGTCAGATCTGGTATAGGAGGGATTTGTGTTTTTTCTACCTCTACGGAATCTTTCGATGTAATAACCTCACTATATTCTACTACTTCTTTTTGAGCGACTTTTTTTTCATGCTCAGATAGACATGGTAATGAATTAAAAAATCTTGTTTTAATTTTGTGAACTCGCAACCGACTGGTATGATTTCTTCTAATCTACTTTCATTCAAATTATTGAAACATTCTTCGTTTACATTATGAACTGTAAAAATTTTAGTAATAACTGTAATCTATAAACTACACTAATCTCTCGCTAAAATATTACGAAAAGAAATATCATATATTTACGGTTAAAGTAGTACAGCAATCCATGAAGATTCCAGTCTTCCAACAGAGTTTTCACAAAATCATCCATAGTTATTGTTCACACTACATACACAAACAACACATCAATATTTACAAGTTCATGTAAAAACAATAAACAAAGAAGTCCAGCGCAACGCTTCATGCGATCTTCGAGGTCACTCGGGATACTTAGATGCTCGCACGTGCTGTTGTTATGTGTTCACTGTCCTACGGCGTGAATATTCACCGGCGTAGAGCGTGAATCTCGCCACGGCGGTTAGAGCTGCACGCACATACACAGTGGGAAATTGAATCGTGTGTGGTTCGGCTAGTTTCACTCTGTAATTTAACATGGAAAATGATATACTACACTATAGTTAAAAGCACACACGATTCAATTTCCCACTGTGTAGTACTGTGTACTCGTTCGCTGTCGACGCGCCGCCCGGCGGCGTAAAGCGGCAAACAGTGGCGCTGTGAGCGCGACACTGGTCACAGGAGCGACCCGTTTTTTCCGTGAGTAGTAATCAGGCAAGCCTCATATCCAACATAAGAAGTAAAAACCTGAAAAACTGCCAATCAAAATGTGTACTTTCAGATTTTTACAGTCATGTTAGATATGAGGCTTGCCTGCTTTTCGTACTGACACCGGCCCTTATTGGGGTAATAAACTACAAGCTTTCCTTTTTCGCTTGAAGTAATTTGAGAGTCGTGTCAGGATCGAAAAAAGGGCCGTTGTAAAGTGAAAATCAGCATTTCCAATAAAAAAAGAAAAAACCTGAAAATGGTCATTTTGAGTTGGCAGCCTTGCGAAGAAACTGCCTGGCCCGTTAACATTTTACAAATCAGGCAAGTCTCAAGTCCAACATAAAAAAGAAAAATCTGAAAATCGAAAATAAGGTTGGCAGTAGTGAGGAAATGACGTCATTTTGTAGAGCCAACAAATTCTAAACTGGTAGTATGTTTTGACAGACCCGTACAACTTATGAATTATTGAAGCTAATAATGTAGAATAAATTAAGAATGTGCTAAATATACGTGTAATAAATTAAATGTTTTTGAATCAAACTGCTTGTACTATCTAACTTAGAAAGGGCGATATATATGTAAATGCGAAATTGTATAAATTATTACTAAATAGAAGTTATATTGTATTCATGATTCACCGAATAAAGCATCAAATGTTATGAAAGTGTGCTGAAATCCATTTTATTTATAAGCCAAATGTAAGCTATCCATATATATATACACATATGAATGTTTTACAGGTATATAAAAAACCAACTTTAACAGCTAATGATTAATATAAAAATGTATTCAGCGAGTTTATTCTAATCACAAAATTTTTAATTGTGGATAACTCTAAACTTCGAGATATTAAAAATTCATAAATTATAAAGCGCGCTTATATTTATTGATATTCGCAAATCAAAATGCACAGTGCCTTAAATGCTAGATTTTGTCCGATATTGTGCAATATTTTCATCACATATTCTTCTACACTTTGCCTATTATAATCCATGTTCTAGTTGTATGTGTGTGCCACTTAACGGGATCCCTCACGCCTACTTTATCGACAGTTCAAGTCAATAAACAATTAGTTTAATAAAATTCAAATGCGAAGCAAATTGAACAATCAGGCGTTTGTTGAACAATGTGCCAGTCCTAACGAGTCAAACGAACTTAAAAACACTCAAATTAGTTGAAAAATAACGCTGTACCATTGTGCTGCGTTCTTGAAGAGAGGTTACTTTTGGTTATTTCCACTTCAAGAACGCGGGACAGTGGTACAGCGTTATTTTTCAACTAATTTGAGTGTTTTTAACCTCGATTGACTCGTTAGAATTGGCACCTTGTCATAAAGAAGCCCGTTTTTTGCAATTTGCTTCGCTTTTGACTTTTATTAAACGAATTGTTTATTGACTTGTACTGTCGGTAAAGTACGCGTGAGGGATCCCGTTAACATGTCCATTATTTCAGTGAAGTGCTCTTGACCATACTCGAGTGGTACAACCTCGCAGAGTTCTGGATGAAAGCCAAAAATGAATATTTTTCTACATCCTTCTGCCGTTGGGCCTATACTATAAAACACGATTTCCTCATTGTTCTGCCAGGATAACACTACCAAAAGCTAGATTTTTATGTGCTTACAGTCTGCAGAGTATATAAGAAATCTTAATTTCCACCGATTTCAAAATTTTAAGATCACGTAATAGAGAATTTATACTAATCTGTAAACATAAATGTTATAATAAGCGTAAGTATACATATTATTAATTTTTTATAAATATTATAACTTATATATACAGGGAGGTTCTCTAACGGCGGCATATTGGGATCTGACATGGGAGAAGAGTGGGGGCAAATATGGCGGAAAGAAGCATGCATTATAATAAAGAAATACATATAGACGTATGTTTAAAAATGTATTTAAACTTAATTGAAATAATATCATGGGTGGGTGATAATCTGAGACAAAAAAATTAGTAATGGTAATCAAATGATAGCCAGCTTTAGGAAAAGAATGGTGTGTAAAGGTTAAATCCTTCGTGGAGTTACTTTAGCAAATGTTTACAGCACAATACAGCCTAGTTTTTTATTTCTCACGTGCTAAAATAATTCCTACTTCCATAATTTCTTATTTTTTATAATATTAATCAAATCTAATAATCAGTAATAGGTATCAATCATACCATTAATAGCATGCTTAAAATAGTTTTGATTTCTACCACCAGATGTCATATTCCAATCTGTCAGTTCCCAATAGGAGATTCGCGTTAGTTGACTATAGCGCTCAGAATGGTGGTTTCTGAGAACGCTGATTGGTCAATATCATGTAGTGCCAACATGAAATGGTCCGTTACCAATAGATGAATAAGAAAAATGAGAGACCCATCCGCCATTTTGGAATGGAGAAGTGTTTACATGCTAGTTGTAGCAGAAAGAGGTGTGAAATGGAAAAATGTCAAATAGTGAGGTTACTAAAGTAAAAATGGAAAATAATGAATGGAAAGTATGAATATTCGAACTTTTCATTCATTATTTTCCATTTTTACTTTAGTAACCTCACTATTTGACATTTTTCCATTTCACACCTCTTTCTGCTACAACTAGCATGTAAATACTTCTCCACTCCAAAATGGCGGATGGGTCTCATTTTTCTTATTCATCTATCTATAGGGATAGGGACCGTGCGCATCAACACAATGACAGTGAGATGAGAATGTGTATTGGTGTATATGCATACTATCAGCGCAAACTATCGGTCAATTTTCGCAGTTTTTGAATGTAATTTATTTATACGTATATATACAGGGTCTTTTCCTAACAGCGGAACATAGGAGATTCGTGTTAGTTGACTATAGCACTCGGAATGATCGAATCTGAGAGCGCTGATTGGTCAATATTGCGTAGTACCAACATATAATAGACTGTTACCAATAGTTGGATACAAACAATTAGATTCATCCGCCATATTGGTGTGGAGAATGTTTACATGCTAATCCCTAGCAGAAAGAGGTGTAAAATGGAGAAATGTCAAATGGTAAGGTTACTAAAGTAAAAATTGAAAATAATGAATGGAAAGTACGAATATTTTTCATTTTCATTCAAAGTATTCAATTTTTACTTTAGTAACGACAACATTTGACATTTGTCCATTTTACACCTCTTTCTGCTACGATCAGCATGTAAACATTCTCCACACCAATATGGCGGATGAATCTCATTTTTAGTATCCAACTATTGGTAACGGCTTATTATCTGTTGGTACTACGTAATATTGACCAATCAGCGCTCTCAGATTCGATCATTCCGAGTGCTATAGTCAACTAACACGAATCTCCTATGCTCCGCTGTTAGGAAAAGACCCTGTATATATACAGGGTGTATCTCTAACGGCGGCATATAGGAGATTCGTGTTAGTTGACTATAGCGCTCAGGACGATAGTAACTGAGAGTGCTGATTGGTCAATATCATGTAGTGCCAACATGAAATGGTCCGTTACCAATAGATGAATAAGAAAAATGAGAGACCCATCCGCCATTTTGGAATGGAGAAGTGTTTACATGCTAGTTGTAGCAGAAAGAGGTGTGAAATGGAAAAATGTCAAATAGTGAGGTTACTAAAGTAAAAATGGAAAATAATGAATGGAAAGTATGAATATTCGAACTTTTCATTCATTATTTTCCATTTTTACTTTAGTAACCTCACTATTTGACATTTTTCCATTTCACACCTCTTTCTGCTACAACTAGCATGTAAATACTTCTCCACTCCAAAATGGCGGATGGGTCTCATTTTTCTTATTCATCTATCTATAGGGATAGGGACCGTGCGCATCAACACAATGACAGTGAGATGAGAATGTGTATTGGTGTATATGCATACTATCAGCGCAAACTATCGGTCAATTTTCGCAGTTTTTGAATGTAATTTATTTATACGTATATATACAGGGTCTTTTCCTAACAGCGGAACATAGGAGATTCGTGTTAGTTGACTATAGCACTCGGAATGATCGAATCTGAGAGCGCTGATTGGTCAATATTGCGTAGTACCAACATATAATAGACTGTTACCAATAGTTGGATACAAACAATTAGATTCATCCGCCATATTGGTGTGGAGAATGTTTACATGCTAATCCCTAGCAGAAAGAGGTGTAAAATGGAGAAATGTCAAATGGTAAGGTTACTAAAGTAAAAATTGAAAATAATGAATGGAAAGTACGAATATTTTTCATTTTCATTCAAAGTATTCAATTTTTACTTTAGTAACGACAACATTTGACATTTGTCCATTTTACACCTCTTTCTGCTACGATCAGCATGTAAACATTCTCCACACCAATATGGCGGATGAATCTCATTTTTAGTATCCAACTATTGGTAACGGCTTATTATCTGTTGGTACTACGTAATATTGACCAATCAGCGCTCTCAGATTCGATCATTCCGAGTGCTATAGTCAACTAACACGAATCTCCTATGCTCCGCTGTTAGGAAAAGACCCTGTATATATACAGGGTGTATCTCTAACGGCGGCATATAGGAGATTCGTGTTAGTTGACTATAGCGCTCAGGACGATAGTAACTGAGAGTGCTGATTGGTCAATATCATGTAGTGCCAACTTGAAATGGTCCGTTACCAATAGATGAATACGAAAAATGAGACCCATCCGCCATTTTGGAGTGGAGAAGTGTTTACATGCTAGTTGTAGCAGAAAGAGGTGTGAAATGGAAAAATGTCAAATAGTGAGGTTACTAAAGTAAAAATGGAAAATAATGAATGGACAGTTCGAATATTCTTACTTTCCATTCATTATTTTCCATTTTTACTTTAGTAACCTCACTATTTGACATTTTTACATTTCACACCTCTTTCTGCTACAACTAGCATGTAAACACTTCTCCACTCCAAAATGGCGGATGGGTCTCATTTTTCGTATTCATCTATTGGTAACGGACCATTTCAAGTTGGCACTACATGATATTGACCAATCAGCGCTCTCAATTACCATCTTCCTGAGCGCTATAGTCAACTAACACGAATCTCCTATATGCCGCCGTTAGAGATACACCCTGTATATATATTAGTTTGAAAAATAATGATCTATTAAATATTGTCGATCATTATCCGTTGGGTCTGCAAACGCTGCGTTAATACTTAAATAATTTTGCATGCTACCTTTCATTTTCCGATTATCTCGACGTATTGTATTATGTAATACAGCAGTGGCTAAAATTACATCTATTGTTCTCTCTGGTTTTTGAAACCGTGACCCTATTCTTAACACGGGGAACGTTCTTTTCCAAATGCCAAAACATCTTTCAACCTGAAATAATACCATAAATCGAAAATTGAAATTAATTAATCAATATTTTTTTTATTAAATTTATTATTCTTACCATGCATCGAGTTCTGATGTGGGATTCATTGTAAAGAAACTCAGCAGGTGTTTGTGGATCAGCGAGCGGAGTTAGCAAATATTGATGATTGCCGTAGCCGCGGTCACCCAAAATTACACCATTTCTGAATTCCAAATTATCAAACCTTTGTTTCAAGCGACTGTTTTGAAAAATGGTCGAATCGTGGGTGGACGGTGGACCCCGGCCACCGCGCAACAATGTCTGATATTTCCAAATCGCTGTTCACCATGCATTGAACATTAATACTCATGTATCCCTTTCTACTTCTAAATAATTCAGCATCATCACCTCCTATAAAAACATGAATAAATAAAAAATATATCACATTAAATTACATTAGACTTTCGGTCTATAAATACCAATCCAAAAAATTTAAATATTTTTGGATACTTGAAGAAAGAATCGTAATAAATAATTTTCAAATTTTCTAATTCGCAGGATTATATTAGTTAAGGCAGATTGTATTTAAGCAATACCAAACTTAAATGATAAAGCAGAGTTGGGAATTGTTCAATTATTAGAAAATCTCTAATCAAATAATTCTTTATCCTTAATAGCTTTTCTAGTAAAAATAATATCGTAATATATAAAAAAAATTTATTTTATAAATTCCTACCATTATTTAGATTTTTCGGGTTAGCATCCTGTTCAACTGAAATCCAATATACGTTTAGAAATGAAATATTACCCTAAGAGCAAGAAGTCGACTTATAGTTAACTATAAGTTGACTTTTCGCAAGTTAACTTTCATTTCATATTGACGATAAGTCAGCTATAAGTCAAATTATAGTCAACTATAAGTCGACGATGTCTGACTTTAAGTCAGCTTTTATAAGTCAACATATAGTCGACTTGTAAATGTCAATTATAAGTTGACTTCTATAAGTCGACCTCAAGCCGCCTTCGTAAAGTATAATTTTTAGTTCTTTATTTTTAATGTAATGAAATAAATTAAAAAATAATATTAATTTTGACCTAATTTTAGTATATTTAACCTAAATACAATATTAAACTTCCATAAACAAAATACATAAAAAAGACATAAAAATACAGTATAATTATTGAGTAAATAATTCTTATAAATTAGAGGCATTGGAGTTGTTGTTCTCGTATCTTTTTCTATCGCTTGATCGCCGCAACCATTCTTGCATCAACTGTTCCACTGAGCTTTGAGTACTACCTTTCATGCATTTTAATATAGTATCTGTAAATATAAAAGTAAATTTTATATTGGAAATACAGTCTTTTAATAATATTATTTTAACACTGAAAATATCGATCGGAGATTTTCTAGCAATTTAAAAGTGCTCATATGTCTTAGTACAATTAGTAGATTAAGTGCTAGTTTATTTACTTGTTGTAATAATATAATTATACGGATTAATATTGGTGTAGGTTGTTCTCATCTATACATATAATATTAGTAATATATAATGATAACATAAAAGGCCGATTGTAAATATATCTGTTTATTTGAAGTCAGTAGCACACATCACTCCTTCACGAAATAGATAAATATAGAAAATTCATCAAGACAGTAGAGCAATCAACCTTAAAAAACTTAATTAATGAGAATGAGAATAGATAAAGGATAAAGGAAATACCACTAATGATTTGACAGGACTTGGATTTTTTAAAGCAGGTGCGATTTTTTTGACCAGCCCATGTTAATAGGGTGCCAAGCTCATTGGAAAACAATAGCTTCATAGCTTTTCTTGTGGCTATTTTTTCATTCGCTCCACCACTTTTAGAAATAAGATTTTCCTATAATTGTAGAAGGGAAAGGAGAATACAAGTGAATATCGTAAAAATGATATAACCCAGTTATATATATATATATATATAGGCTATTATTTACAGTCAGATCTTATAAATAACACCATCTCAAGCATTGGTTATCCTTTTCTATCAGAAGAAATGGAACAATAAATTCTTAAGTCTGCCTTATTAATAAAATGTGACTATAAATACCTCTCATAGAGACTAAGTTTATCTACTTTTAGCTGAGAATTAATTTACTATCATGCATCTATACAAGCAGAAAGATAACACTATTATGTGATTACTTTACCTACCAAATGATATTTAGCCAAACTATCCTCTTCTAGTAGTTTTTCAAAATTAGTGAAGTCTAATAGAGTGTTCAAAGGCAATTTCGATAATATGCTATTGCCAGCTGTTTCTTCTACATTTGCTCCTCTTACTGAATTTTTTTCCAACAGTAATGACTTGATATCATGTAGCATTCTATATAATTTTTTATATTGTTTTTCATTCTCACTTCTACAAATAGCTGCAATAAAATGAAAGGTATTAATAACTTCAAATAACTATTGAAAGTAGAAGTATTATTATAATGCTTACAACAACAATTGTTATGAGTGTTCACAATTTGCGTCACCTGATGCTGCACCGAAGAAACAACATTTTCCGCTTGTCTTGAGCACCCTTTAATAGTATAATATATCAGTAATTACATTACATTATAGCAATGTTAAACATTTGATTATTTTACCTATTTCATTTATATTGTTATCAGCGTAGTCCGTAACTAGTTCTGTGTGCGAATAATTAGACGCTTTGGAATTAAATTTGTCAATATTATAGTTAGCAGCAGGTAGATTTACTGGCAATTGTTCTCTGTTATCAGAGGAAGGAGACTGATGAATTGTGGAAGTAGTGGCGGAAGGGTTATGTGACTGCAAGTGATGTTTCTTTGTATTATTATCTGCAGGAAATAAATAAAGATTTATAACATTAAAAATATATTTAATATTAGTGACTAATAGAAATCATGTTCACATTTTGTCAGTTATTTAAACAACAAATATACTATAAAATAACTGATTGATTTATGAAGTATAAATATCAATTTATATGTTCTCTGTACCTTGGAAATCTGACACATACGTCACCTTAGGCAAGTTTATTATGTTATCTTTGGCATTTTCATTATTATAATTCTTCATTAAATTAACTGGAAATAATTTTCACAATTAAGAAAAGTTCAATTAAAACTATGTACCATTTATATTTACCTTTCCTTTTCTTAAAATCGGGCTCTAAAATTTCATGTGGAGAATCAACATCAGCTGAGAAATTGAAAAATATCTTATTAGATTACATGAGGAATTATAATAATCTATTATAGCAGCTTACAGGCATTAGAATCGTCACTGAAGAATATTTCTTTACATTTGCCAAATAAAGTTTTTTTTATAGTATCCGTGTCTGCTTCCGATGATAAAGCTTGTGATTTTATTTCCAATTTTTTGGCTTCCTTATAACTATCTGGTAAAGAAAAATGTTGAATTACTGTGTTTCACTTGTATAAATTTTTATAAACAGTGTTAATTTGAATCATTCCCATTTCAATTAACTTCACCCTGGTACTTTTCTCACTCCTCTGGTAGGCCTACTGCATACCCGACAGATCGAGGTAAAGCAAGTATGAGAGTGAAATTAGTTCAAATGAGAGAATGAATCAATTTGGCTCACCGTATAGAACGTTTTTATTAATTAATAAATATGTCTCACCTACAGGACCCAATGATTGGCTATACGGATAAATTCCCCAATTTTCGTTTGGCTCAATAGCTTTTTTTATTGCTTGTGAGGCGTTAACATTCTTTGGTGGCCACCAGTAGCTTGAATTATTTTTCAATATCCAGCTTTCTGGGATAGTAGCTACACAATTTTGTCCAATGACCACGCACCATGCCTAATGAACATATTTTTGGTATTAATAGCTATTATATAAAATATATATCATTTTAGATGCTTTTACAAATTAATCGCTTATTTATAAAAGGATTAAAAGCTCATGAGTTGGCACAAATATCTTAAAATACATGCATGTATGCTTTCTTGGGTAACAATTATGAAAACATATTTTCAGTACTCTTAGCAAATATAGACCATTATTAGAAAAAAAAAAATTATCTTTTAAAGTACATATATGTATAGATGCATATAAGTAACTTTGTAAAATGATATTAAAAAACTCCATAAATTAATGGCAAAACAATTATTTGAAAGCAGTATAATATATTTACTACTACAAAAACTTAAAGATATAAAAAAAACTATATATTATTAATAATATTTATACACAAATACAATTTCATGCATTGGCTACATAGTTCATCACGATCTCCATAATTTTTTTTAATTCTTCAATAAGCGATTAAAATGTAAATTTTAAAACATTCAACTGGTTGATAAGTTATGCCTAATATAACAAACAAATTTTATAAGATATAGAAACTACATAACTTAAAATTTTTGAATTAATCATTATGTGCTAGTAAAGGAATAACAATATATTCTGAATCACAATCAGTATCAATTTGAAATCCTTTTGTTTTAATTAATGAAACTGGCCACATTTGAAGATCGGAGATTCCTTTAACAATATATATACCTACAGCACCAGAATTAAGAGGATAATTAGGTAAGTTAGATAAATGCAGAAATTTACGACCAAGTATGACAGGTGTTCTTTGATGATATGCAATATATGAAATAGACACAATGCATGTAATATTATTTTCCTGTATATAACAACAGTTATTATATAATTTAGTGGTTAAAGTAAACGAAGGGAATCGGATTCTTGCATGTGCATCGTAGCAGTCAAATGGCAACATTAATGTTATAGGTTTCTCAAGCTGAGGAATAGACCAAACAGGCCTACTAGAAACTAAGAGAGATTGTTCATGTAATCTATTATAAAGCTGTTGGAGGGGCTTCTCATATTTCCTGAGCAACTTTTTTAAGCTAAACAAATGATTCTCAAATGGAAAAGCACTAAAATTATCTAATGGTCCTAGTTGTCTAGCATCTTGTGCTAGGTGTATCAAGTTATGCACGTTAAATGTTAGTGTCTCAGGTCCATATAAAATGCTCATATTTTTAACAAAATATTCTAATAGATTTTGAGAGTATGTATTATTTTTAAGATAATCTCTTTCGCAACATAATATTCTAATGGCACAATTTAATGAATTAAAATGAAGAAGTTTAGAATCCGGTAAAATAGTATTTAAAACAACAGGACCTAGATAAAGCAAAAAAGTACGATACTGTGTAGCTTTCCATCTAAGAAAGTCGTCTAAATGAAAAAATTTGCGTGCAAATTCTAAAGGAATACATTTAGACACAACTTTCAATTTATCAGCTAACGCTTTAACATAAACTTTAGCTACTCTTGAAGATTTTGATCGACTGATCCACAATGTTAGCAACTGCTTAGTTACACCTAGACACGTGTTATGCATATAATCTATTGGGAAACTGGTAACCATGGGAACTGAAAGTGATTCAAAGGGAGAACAAATTCCTTCAAGATGATGTTGAGGTTGAGATCTGTTAATGAAATCGGCATCAGTACGCAGGCTCTCATTAATATCTGGAAATGTCATTCGTCCATTTATTCGTTTGCCAACCACAGTGCATTTTGGGCAAGCATAGTACCCATTATGCGATTTCGTACAAGTTACGTATGCTTTAGCTGGCGAATCACAAATAATAGATCGAATTTTAATCTGCCATTGTTTCCCATTAAAATTAAAACCATTAATTTGCAAATGTAAAAATTCTTTAATGAATGAATTCAAATATTCTGAAAGACTAGGTTTCTGATATCCATGATAAATTCCAATAACAAATGGCCTTAAAGAAGAATTTACCACTTTACCTAAGATTGGCCACAATTGACTTTTTGGAGCATTAGAAATTTCTGTCCCGTCCACATTCAAATCTAACTCTACAGTCTCATCATGAAAATCATTAGGAAATTGCAGAACAAGAAATTCTAATACCTTTACTAAACCATAGTGTAGATAATGTCCATGCGGAATCTCTATAATACTATGTGCTTGAGGTTTAGGTGTATTCAATAAAGTCCTTGCATCAGATGGAAGATCATCATGACCATGAACTTTAAGAAGTTTTAATAAAGCTGATAAAGCGTTTTGCTTAATTTGAAAATCAGTCGACCAGGTTCGCAATTCTTCTTTTAAACATGCCTTATCAAGCTGATTAAATAATAATTTATCGCTATTATCATATATTCCCGATGAAGAAGAACTAACTGAGAGATCGTCCGATAAACATTCATCAGAAAAAGAAAAATTCATTTCAGAAGTATCATCTACAATAACTGGTGATGCGTTGTATACATCATTCGAAGAATGAGTAACATCAGAACTGTTGTGTATCATAAAACTCATTGCATTATTTGAAGAAGTTGCTACTATATTAATTTCCGAAGACGAAACATCTTCAAATGAATTTACATTAGAGCGGAGATATGAAGCCAAAGAAAGTCTATCTTGTTGACGCTTAGATAATTCGGAAAATTTTTTCATTTTGAAAGATAATGTTAAAAATAATTCGTTTACTAGCACAAATAATGTTATCCTTATGCGTTAAACCTTAAAAGTGTATACGAGTTATACTTAAAATTTGAATAAAAATATATAAAATAACCATTTTATTCTGCGAGATTATTCTTCCAATATTCTAATATTGATTTGGCTTCGGCTGAACATGCAAAAAATCTGTAAATGGCAATATATATAGAAATGACTATAAAGTGGTAATATCAACTTTTAATAAAATAAAAAACAAAGTGAACTTATATTATATATATTTAAAAATAGTAAAAGATAATAATTAATTACCTTACATTGAAGTGAAGGATTTTTGTGAAGATTTCAAAGTTGTTGTTACTTAATACGTATAGAAGCATCCAAAATTTTAATAAACTATCCCTTCTAGTTTCTTATCAAATTTATGTAAGTCTTAACAATTTGTTTAATATCCCATACAGATTTATCTGAAAGCAGAACAGTATCACACCAAACTGATTCAGAAATTATTAAGCAACTGTATTTGCAATGTCAATGTTTTTTTTTAATATTTATTAGATTAAAATTATTATATGTATGATTGTTTCTATTTTGAGTTAGAAAATGAATAACTATGATAATTATATATTTACCTGACAGTTATGCAGCTAATTTATATTATAATAGTGAAGATATAGCTTTATACTCCGTTGAAAACAAAGTTAAATTCAGTCTTCTGCAAACTTAAAGTGGACCTTAAAAAAGATATTAGTCTCCTTCAAATATCTAAAAGTATAGAGTAGCATATATATAATGGTTGTTAAAAATATATTAATTGATTGCAATAGATTTGGTGGAAACTATACATATATATCCTTTATATCTAATTGTTTCTCCTTCGACTTAGAAAAAGTAATAAAAAATTGTAATTAGTTACCTGTACACTGAACTGAAGAATTTACATATAATATGACGTCAAACTTATTATACACTGATTAATTGAATGATAGCATCTCTATATTTTGCTATAATCCTTTCAGATTTTTCCTCAACTATGATATAAGCCTTTGAAAATTCTTCAATTTTCCACACAGACCTATTAAAAAGTATAACAACGTATGAATAGAATGTATGTATACAAAATAGTAATATTTGCCTTTATGTTAATTGTTACTAAGCTTACTTTGAAAGGTGATAAAGAGATAATAATTATTTACCTGCGGATGATTATAATATAAAATACATGTAACATAAAATCTTTACGTATAGAAACTACAATATAATGAGTTTCATCGAACAAATTTAAATTATTCATATATATCAGTATCCTTGTCTACGAAATGTATTGTTTCACCATCTCTTTTATAGTTCATAATATAAAAACAGAACAACATAAATGAAAATTTACCTTTCAAAATGATCTTATATAGTCACTGATCTAACATATATATGTTAATTCAGTACAATAATATTAAACAACATGTGCAGGGGCAGTTACTTAAAAAGCTCTAAAACATAGATTGAAGACAGATTCTTTACTATATTTATATTTAGGGAAGTTTTATGTTAAATGTTTCAAATCATTAATATTATTAGTTTGGAAATAAACATTTTTTATGTGTATGCATACTTTAGGGTCTTTTAAGTTATATACTGGCCCTATGTGTTTGCTTCTATACGTATAATCATATTTTATTGCAGTTATTTTATAAATTAGAAAAATATTAAACGACAGATATGATTAAGACATTATAAAAAACATTTATGAAAAGGAATTAAGGTTACTCAAAAATGACTTTTTATTTAACAAAATATATATAGAAATTTTCAATCTTACCGTATACAATAGTTGCAAGAAACGCAAATTTATCATGCATATAAATGGGCGAGACAAATAATCAATATATACATGTATTAAAATATTGATATGACTTTACCGGTGGGCATAAGG
>NW_027117045.1:0-47718 GCF_024137725.1 Prorops nasuta | reverse complement strand
AGTCACAGACACCAAGTGAGTTACCCTAGTCCCATATAAGTACTCCTTGACCCAAAGTGAGTTATCCTAACCCCTTTATAAGTACTCCCTGACCCCAAGTGAGTTATCCTAGCCCCTTAATATTTACTCTCTGACCGCAAGTGAGTTACCCTAATCCCATAGTAGTACTCCCTGACCCCAAGTGAGTTACCATAGCCACTTTATATGTACTCCCTGACCCCAAGTGAGTTATCCTAGCCCCTTTATATGTTCTCTCTGACCGCAAGTGTGTTACCCTAGTCCCATATAAGTACTCCCTGACCCCAAGTGAGTTACCATAGTCCCTATATAAGTACTCCCAGACCGCAGGTGAGTTACCCTAGTTTTTAAAATACTCCCTGACCCCAAGTGAGTTATCTTAGCCCCTTTATATGTACTTTCTGACCGCAAGTGAGTTACCCTAGTCCCATATAAGTACTCCCTGACCCCAAGTGAGTTACCATAGCCCCTTTATAAGTACTCCCTGACAACAAGTGGGTTACCCTAGCCCCTTTGTAAGTACTCCCTGGCCCCAAGTGAGTTATCCTAGCCCCTTTTTATGTACTCTCTAACCGCAAGTGAGTTACCCTAGTCCCATAGAAGTACTCTCTGACCCCAAGTGATTTACCATAGCCCTTTAATAATTACACCCTGGCCCCAAGTGAGTTACCCTGGTCCCAAATAAGTAGTCACAGACACCAAGTGAGTTACCCTAGTCCCATATAAGTATTACTTGACTTAAAGAGAGTTTCCCTAACCCCTTTATAAGTACTCCCTGACCCCAAGTGAGTTAACCTAGCCCCTTAATATGTACTCTCTGACCGCAAGTGAGTTACCCTAGTCCCATAGTAGTACTCCCTGACCCCAAGTGAGTTACCATAGCCACTTTATATGTACTCCCTGACCCAAGTGAGTTATCCTAGCCCCTTTATATGTTCTCTCTGACCCAAAGTGTGTTACCCTAGTCCCATATAAGTACTCCCTGACCCCAAGTGAGTTACCATAGTCCCTATATAAGTACTCCCAGACCCCAGGTGAGTTACCCTAGTTTTAAAAATACTCCCTGACCCCAAGTGAGTTATCTTAGCCCCTTTATATGTACTTTCTGACCGCAAGTGAGTTACCCTAGTCCCATATAAGTACTCCCTGACCCCATGTGAGTTACCATAGCCCCTATATAAGTACTCCCTGACAACAAGTGGGTTACCCTAGCCCCTTTGTAAATACTCCCTGGCCCCAAGTGAGTTATCCTAGCCCCTTTTTATGTACTCTCTAACCGCAAGTGAGTCACCCTAGTCCCATAGAAGTACTCTCTGACCCCAAGTGAGTTACCATAGCCCTTTAGTAATTACACCCTGGCCCCAAGTGAGTTACCCTGGTTCCAAATAAGTAGTCACAGACACCAAGTGAGTTACCCTAGTCCCATATAAGTACTCCTTGACCCAAAGTGAGTTATCCTAACCCCTTTATAAGTACTCCCCTGACCCCAAGTGAGTTATCCTAGCCCCTTAATATTTACTCTCTGACCGCAAGTGAGTTACCCTAATCCCATAGTAGTACTCCCTGACCCCAAGTGAGTTACCATAGCCACTTTATATGTACTCCCTGACCCCAAGTGAGTTATCCTAGCCCCTTTATATGTTCTCTCTGACCCGCAAGTGTGTTACCCTAGTCCCATAGAAGTACTCTCTGACCCCAAGTGAGTTACCATAGCCCTTTAGTAATTACACCCTGGCCCCAAGTGAGTTACCCTGGTCCCAAATAAGTAGTCACAGACACCAAGTGAGTTACCCTAGTCCCATATAAGTACTCCTTGACCCAAAGTGATTTATCCTAGCCCCTTTATATGTACTCCCAGACTACTAGTCAGTTACCCTAGTCCTTTATAACTACTCTCTGACCCAAAGTTAGTTACCCTAGCCCCTTTATAAGTACTCCCTGGCCCCAAGTGAGTTGTCCTAGCCCCTTTATATGTACTCTCTAACCGCAAGTGAGTTACCCTAGTCCCATAGAAGTACTCTCTGACCCAAGTGAGTTACCATAGCCCTTTAATAATTACACTCTGGCCCCAAGTGAGTTACCCTGATCCCAAATAAGTAGTCACAGACACCAAGTGAGTTACCCTAGTCCCATATAAGTATTCTTTGACCTAAAGAGAGTTTCCCTAACCCCTTTATAAGTACTCCCCTGACCCCAAGTGAGTTATCCTAGCCCCTTAATATGTACTCTCTGACCGCAAGTGAGTTACCCTAGTCCCATAGTAGTACTCCCTGACCCCAAGTGAGTTACCATAGCCACTTTATATGTACTCCCTGACCCCAATTGAGTTATCCTAGCCCCTTTATATGTTCTCTCTGACCGCAAGTGAGTTACCCTAGCCCCTTTATAAGTACTCCCTGACCCCAAGTGAGTTATCCTAGCCCCTTAATATGTACTCTCTGACCGCATGTGAGGTACCCTGGTCCCATATAAGTTCTCACAGACACCAAGTGATTACCCTAGTCCCATATAAGTACTCCTTCACCCAAAGTGAGTTACCATAGCCCCTTTATAAGTACTCCCTAACCCCAAGTGAGTTATCCTAGCCCCTTTATATGTACTCCCAGACCCCAGGTGAGTTACCCTAGTTCCTTATAAATACTCCCTGACCCCAAGTGAATTACACTAACCCCTATATAAGTACTCCCTGACCCCATTGAGTTATCCTAGCCCCTTTATATGTACTCCCAGACTCCAAGTGAGTTACCCTAGTCCCTTATAACTACTCCCTGACCCTAAGTGAGTTATCCTAGCCCCTTTATATGTTCTCTCTGACCGCAAGTGTGTTACCCTAGTCCCATATAAGTACTCCCTGACCCCAAGTGAGTTACCATAGCCCCTATATAAGTACTCCCAGACCCCAGGTGAGTTACCCTAGTTCCTTATAAATACTCCCTGACCCCAAGTGAATTACACTAACCCTATATAAGTACTCCCTGACCCCATTGAGTTATCCTAGCCCCTTTATATGTACTCCCAGACTCCAAGTGAGTTACCCTAGTCCCTTATAACTACTCTCTGACCCAAAGTGAGTTACCCTAGCCCCTTTATAAGTATTCCCTGACACCAAGTGAGTTATCCTAGCCCCTTTATATTTACACTTAGACTCCAAGTGAGTTACCCTAGCCGCTTTATATGTACCCCCAGACCCCAAGTGAGTTACCCTAGTCCCTTATAAGAACTCCTGAACCCAAGTGAGTTACCCTAGCTCCTTAATAATTACACCCTGGCCCCAAGTGAGTTACCCTGGTTTCATATAAGTAATCACAGACACCAAGTGAGTTACCCTAGTCCCTTATACCTACTCCCTGACCCAAAGTAAGTTATCCTAGCCCCTTTATAAGTACTCCCTGACACTAAGTGGGTTACCCTAGTCCCTTATAAGTACTCCCTGACCCCAAGTGAGTTACCGTATCCTGTTTATAAGTAGTCCCTGACCCCAAGTGAGTTATCCTAGCCCCTTTATATGTACAATTAGACTCCAAGTGAGTTACCCTATCCGTTTTATATGTACCCCCAGACCCCATGTGAGTTACCCTGGTCCCATATAAGTTCTCACAGACACCAAGTGATTTACCCTAGTCCCATATAAGTACTCCTTCACCCAAAGTGAGTTACCATAGCCCCTTTATAAGTACTCCCTAACCTCAAGTGAGTTATCCTAGCCCCTTTATATGTTCTCTCTGACCGCAAGTGTGTTACCCTACTCCCATATAAGTACTCCCTGACCCCAAGTGAGTTACCATAGCCCCTATATAAGTACTCCCAGACCTCAGTTGAGTTACTCTAGTTCCTTATAAATACTCCCTGACCCCAAGTGAATTACACTAACCACTTTATAAGTACTCCCTGACCCCAACTGAGTTATCCTAGCCTCTTTATATGTACTTTCTGACCGCAAGTGAGTTACCCTAGTCCCATATAAGTACTCCCTGACCACAAGTGAGTTACCATAGCCCCTTTGTAAGTACTCCCTGACAACAAGTGGGTTACCCTAGCCCCTTTGTAAGTACTCTCTGGCCCCAAGTGAGTTACCATAGCCCTTTAATAATTACACCCTGGCCCCAAGTGAGTTACCCTGGTCCCAAATAAGTAGTCACAGACACCAAGTGAGTTACCCTAGTCCCATATAAGTACTCCTTGACCCAAAGTGAGTTATCCTAGCCCCTTTATAAGTACTCCCTGACCCCAATTGAGTTATCCTAGCCCCTTTATATGTACTCCCAGACTACTAGTCAGTTACCCTAGTCCTTTATAACTACTCTCTGACCCAAAGTGAGTTACCCTAGCCCCTTTATAAGTACTCCCTGACATCAAGTGAGTTATCCTAGCCCCTTTATATGTACACTTAGACTCCAAGTGAGTTACCCTAGCCGCTTTATATGTACCCCCAGACCCCAAGTGAGTTACCCTAGTCCCTTATAAGTACATCCAGACCCCAAGTGAGTTACCCTAGCTCCTTAATAATTACACCCTGGCCCCAAGTGAGTTACCCTGGTCCCATATAAGTAATCACAGACACCAAGTGAGTTACCCTAGTCCCTATATAAGTACTCCCAGACCCCACGTGAGTTACCCTAGTTCCTTATAAATACTCCCTGACCCCAAGTGAGTTACCCTAGCCCCTTTATAAGTACTCCCTGACCCTAAGTGAGTTATCCTAGCCCCTTTATATGTACTCCCAGACTCCAAGTGAGTTACCCTAGTCCCTTATACCTACTCCCTGACCCCTAGTGAGTTATTCTAGTCCCATTCTATGTACTCCCTGACCCCAAAGTGAGTTACCCTAGCCCCTTTATATGTACTCTCTAACCGCAAGTGATTTACCCTAGTCCCATGGAAGTACTCTCTGACCCGAAGTGAGTTACCCTAGCCCTTTAATAATTACACCCTGTCCCCAAGTGAGTTACCCTGGTCCCTTATAAGTACTCACAGACACCAAATGAGTTACCCTAGTCCCATATAAGTACTCCTTGACCTAAAGAGAGTTTCCCTAACCCCTTTATAAGTACTCCCTGACCCCAAGTGAGTTACCATATCACCTTTATAAGTACTCCCTGACCCCAAGTGAGTTATCCTAGCGCCTTAATATGTACTCTCTGACCGCAAGTGAGTTACCCTAGTCCCTATAGTAGTACTCCCTGACCCCAAGTGAGTTACCATAGCCACTTTATATGCACTCCTTGACCCCAAGTGACTTATCCTAGCCCCTTTATATGTACTCTCTGATCGCAAGTGTGTTACCCTAGTCCATATAAGTACTCCCTGACCCCAAGTGAGTTACCATAGCCCCTATATAAGTACTCCCAGACCCCAGGTGAGTTACCCTAGTTCCTTATAAATACTCCCTGACCCCAAGTGAATTACACTAAACCCTTTATAAGTACTCCCTGACTCCAAGTGAGTTACCCTACCCCCTTTATATGTACTCCGAGACTCCAAGTGAGTTACCCTAGTCCCCTTATAACTACTCCCTGACCCAAAGTAAGTTATCCTAGCCCCTTTATAAGTACTCCCTGACCCTAAGTGGGTTACCCTAGTCCCTTACAAGTACTCCCTGACCCCAAGTGAGTTATCCTAGCCCCTTTATATGTACTCTCTGACCGCAAGTGATTTACCCTAGTCCCATAGAAGTACTCGCTGACCCCAAGTGAGTTACCCTAGCCCTTTAATAATTACACCCTGGCCCCAAGTGAGTTATCGTATCCTGTTTATAAGTAGTCCCTCACCCCAGGTGAGTTATCCTAGCCCCTTTATATGTACACTTAGACTCCAAGTGAGTTACCCTATCCGCTTTATATGTACCCCCAGACCCCATGTGAGTTACCCTGGTCCCATATAAGTACTCACAGACACCAAGTGATTTACCCTAGTCCCATATAAGTACTGCTTGATCCAAAGTGAGTTACCATAGCCCCTTTATAAGTACTCCCTGACCCCAAGTGAGTTATCCTAACCCCTTTATATGTACTCTCTGACCGCAAGTGTGTTACCCTAGTCCCATATAAGTACTCCCTGACCCCAAGTAAGTTAACATAGTCCCTATATAAGTACTCCCAGACCCCAGGTGAGTTACCCTAGTTTTTAAAAATACTCCCTGACACCAAGTGAATTACACTAACCCCTTTATAAGTACTCCCTGACCCCAAGTGAGTTATCTTAGCCCCTTTATATGTACTTTCTGACCGCAAGTGAGTTACCCTAGTCCCATATAAGTACTCCCCTGACCCCAAGTGAGTTACCTTAGCCCCTTTATAAGTACTCCCTGACAACAAGTGGGTTACCCTAGCCCCTTTGTATGTACTCCCTGGCCCCAAGTGAGTTATCCTAGCCCCTTTTTATGTACTCTCTAACCGCAAGTGAGTTACCCTAGTCCCATAGATGTACTCTCTCACCCCAAGTGAGTTACCATAGCCCTTTAATAGTTACACCCTGGCCCCAAGTGAGTTACCCTGGTCCCAAATAAGTAGTCACAGACACCAAGTGAGTTACCCTAGTCCCATATAAGTACTCCTTGACCCAAAGTGAGTTATCCTAACCCCTTTATAAGTACTCCCTGACCCGAAGTGAGTTATCCTAGCCCCTTTATATGTACTCCCAGACTACTAGTCAGTTACACTAGTCCTTTATAACTACTCTCTGACACCAAGTGAGTTATCCTAGCCCCTTTATATGTACACTTAGACCCCAAGTGAGTTACCCTAGCCCTTTAATAATTACACCCTGGCCCCAAGTGAGTTATCGTATCCTGTTTATAAGTAGTCCCTCACCCCAAGTGAGTTATCCTAGCCCTTTATATGTACACTTAGACTCCAAGTGAGTTACCCTATCCGCTTTATATGTACCCCCAGACCCCATGTGAGTTACCCTGGTCCCATATAAGTACTCACAGACACCAAGTGATTTACCCTAGTCCCATATAAGTACTGCTTGATCCAAAGTGAGTTACCATAGCCCCTTTATAAGTACTCCCTGACCCCAAGTGAGTTATCCTAACCCCTTTATATGTACTCTCTGACCGCAAGTGTGTTACCCTAGTCCCATAGAAGTACTCTCTGACCCCATGTGAGTTACCATAGCCCTTTTATAAGTACTCCCCTGACAACAAGTGGGTTACCCTAACCCCTTTGTAAGTACTCCCTGGCCCCAAGTGAGTTACCCTGGTCCCAAATAAGTAGTCACAGACACCAAGTGAGTTACCCTAGTCCCATATAAGTACTCCTTGACCTAAAGAGAGTTTCCCTAACCCCTTTATAAGTACTCCCTGACCCCAAGTGAGTTATCCTAGCCCCTTAATATGTACTCTCTGACCGCAAGTGAGTTACCCTAGTCCCATAGTAGTACTCCCTGACCCCAAGTGAGTTACCATAGCCACTTTATATGTACTCCCTGACCCCAAGTGAGTTATCCTAGCCCCTTTATATGTTCTCTCTGACCGCAAGTGTGTTACCCTAGTCCCATATAAGTACTTCCCTGACCCCAAGTAAGTTAACATAGTCCCTATATAAGTACTCCCAGACCCCAGGTGAGTTACCCTAGTTTTTAAAAATACTCCCTGACACCAAGTGAATTACACTAACCCCTTTATAAGTACTCCCTGACCCCAAGTGAGTTATCTTAGCCCCTTTATATGTACTTTCTGACCGCAAGTGAGTTACCCTAGTCCCATATAAGTACTCCCTGACCCCAAGTGAGTTACCTTAGCCCCTTTATAAGTACTCCCTGACAACAAGTGGGTTACCCTAGCCCCTTTGTAAGTACTCCCTGGCCCCAAGTGAGTTATCCTAGCCCCTTTATATGTACTCTCTAACCGCAAGTGAGTTACCCTAGTCCCATAGAAGTACTCTCTGACCCCAAGTGAGTTACCATAGCCCATTTATAAGTACTCCCTGACAACAAGTGGGTTACCCTAACCCCTTTGTAAGTACTCCCTGGCCCCAAGTGAGTTACCCTGGTCCCAAATAAGTACTCCCTGACCCCAAGTGAGTTACCCTAGTCCCAAATAAGTACTCCCTGACCCCAAGTGAGTTACCATAAAACCTTTATAAGTTCTCCCTGACCCCAAGTAAGTTATCCTAGCCCCTTTATATGTACTCTCACCCGGAGGTAAGTTACCCTATTCCCATAGAATTACTCCCTGACCCCAAGTGAGTGACCCTAGTGACATAGAAGTACTCCCTGACCCCAAGTGAGTTACCCTAGTTCCATAGAAGTAATCCCTGACCCCAAGTGTGTTACCCTAGTCCCATATAAGTACTCCCTGACCCCAAATATGTTGTCCTAGCCCGTTTATATGTACTCTCTGACCGCAAGTGAGTTACCCTAGTCCCATAGTAGTACTCCCTGACCCCAAGTGAGTTATCCTAGCCCCTTTATATGTTCTCTCTGACCCCAAGTGAGTTACCCTGCTCCCATAGAAGTACTCCCTGACCCCAAGTGAGTTACCCTAGCCCCTTTGTAAGTACTCCCTGGCCCCAAGTGAGTTATCCTAGCCCCTTTATATGTACTCTCTAACCGCAAGTGAGTTACCCTAGTCCCATAGAAGTACTCTCTGACCCCAAGTGAGTTACCATAGCCCATTTATAAGTACTCCCTGACAACAAGTGGGTTACCCTAACCCCTTTGTAAGTACTCCCTGGCCCCAAGTGAGTTACCCTGGTCCCAAATAAGTAGTCACAGACACCAAGTGAGTTACCCTAGTCCCATATAAGTACTCCTTGACCCAAAGTGAGTTATCCTAACCCCTTTATAAGTACTCCCTGACCCGAAGTGAGTTATCCTAGCCCCTTTATATGTACTCCCAGACTACTAGTCAGTTACACTAGTCCTTTATAACTACTCTCTGACCCAAAGTGAGTTACCCTAGCCCCTTTATAAGTACTCCCTGACCCCAAGTGAGTTATCCTAGCCCCTTTATATGTACACTTAGACTCCAAGTGAGTTACCCTAGCCGCTTTATATGTACCCCCATACCCCAAGTGAGTTATCCTAGTCCCTTATAAGTACTTCCTGACCCCAAGTGAGTTACCATATCACCTTTATAAGTACTCCCTGACCACAAGTGAGTTATTCTAGCCCCTTTATATGTACTTTCTGACCGCAAGTGAGTTACCCTAGTCCCATATTAGTACTCCCTGACCCCAAGTGAGTTACCATAGCCCCTTTATAAGTACTTCCTGGCAACAAGTGGGGTTACCCTAGCCCCTTTGTAAGTACTCCCTGGCCCCAAGTGAGTTATCCTAGCCCCTTTATATGTACTATCTCAACCGCAAGTGAGTTACCCTAGTCCCATAGAAGTACTCTCTGACCCCAAGTGAGTTACCATAGCCCTTTAATAATTACACCCTGACACCAAGTGAGTTACCCTAGCCCCTTTATAAGTACTCCCTGACCCTAAGTGGGTTACCCTAGTCCCTTATAAGTACTCCCTGACCCCAAGTGAGTTACCATAGCCCCTTTATGAGCACACTCTGACCCCTAGTGAGTTACCCTTGTCCCATATAAGTACTCCAGACACCAAGTGTGTTACCCTAGTCCCATATAAGTGTTCCCAGACCCATGTGAGTTATCCTAGTCCCATAGAATTACTCCCTGACCCCAAGTGAGTGACCCTAGTGACATAGAAGTACTCCCTGACCCCAAGTGAGTTACCCTAGTTCCATAGAAGTAATCCCTGACCCCAAGTGTGTTACCCTAGTCCCATATAAGTACTCCCTGACCCCAAATGTGTTGTCCTAGCCCGTTTATATGAACTCTCTAACTGCAAGTGAGTTACCCTAGTCCCATATAAGTACTCCCTGACCCCAAGTGAGTTACCCTAGTCCCAAATAAGTACTCCCTGACCCCAAGTGAGTTACCATATAACCTTTAAAAGTTCTCCCTGACCCCAAGTAAGTTATCCTAGCCCTTTTATATGTACTCTCACCGGAGGTAAGTTACCCTATTCCCATAGTAGTACTCCCTGACCCCAAGTGAGTTATCCCTAGCCCCTTTATATGTACTCTCTGACCGAAAGTGAGTTACCCTAGTCCCATAGTAGTACACACTGACTCCAAGGGAGTTACCCTAGCCCCGATATAAGTACTCCCTGACCACAAGTGAGTTACCCTGCTCCCATAGAAGTACTCCCTGACCCCAAGTGAGTTACCCTAGCCCCTATATAAGTACTCTCTGACCTCATGTGAGTTATCCTAGCCCCTTTATATGTACTCTCTGACCGCAAGTGAGTTACCCTAGTCCCATAGTAGTACTCCCTGACCCCAAGTGAGTTATTCTAGCCCCTTTATATGTACACTCTGATCGCAAGTGAGTTATTCAAACCCCATTATAAGTACTCCCTGACCCCAAGTGTGTTACCCTAGTCTCATATAAGTACTACCCTGACCCCAAGTGAGTTACCCTAGTCCCAAATAAGTACTCCCTGACCCCAAGTGAGTTACCATATAACCTTTATAAGTTTCTCCCTGACCCCAAGTAAGTTATCCTAGCCCCTTTATATGTACTCTCACCGGAGATAAGTTACCCTATTCCCATAGTCGTACTCCCTGACCCCAAGTGAGTTATCCTAGCCCCTTTATATGTACTCTCTGACCGAAAGTGAGTTACCCTAGTCCCATAGTAGTACTCACTGACTCCAAGGGAGTTACCCTAGCCCCGATATAAGTACTCCCTGACCCCAAGTGAGTTACCCTAGTCCCATAAAAGTACTCCCTGACCACAAGTGAGTTACCTTAGTCCCTTAGAAGTACACTCTGACTGCAGGTGAGTTATTCTAGCCCCTATATATGTACTCCCAGACCCCAAGTGAGTTACCCTAATGCCTTATAAGTACTCCCTGACCCCAAGTGAGTTACCCTATCCCCTTAATAAGTACACCCTGGCCCCAAGTGAGTTACCCTGGTCCCATATAAGTACTAACAGACACCAAGTGAGTTACCCTGCTCCCATAGAAGTACTCCCTGACCCCAAGTGAGTTATCCTAGCCCCTTTATATGTACACTTAGACTCCAAGTGAGTTACCCTAGCCGCTTTATATGTACCCCCAGACCCAAAATGAGTTACCCTAGCCCCTTAATAAGTACACCCTGGCCCCAAGTGAGTTCCCTAGTCCCTAATAAGTACTCACAGACACCAAGTGAGTTACCCTAGTCCCATATAAGTACTCCTTGACCCAAAGTGAGATACCCTAGCCCCTTTATAAGTACTCCCTGACCCTAAGTGAGTTACCCTAATCCCATATAAGTACTCCCAGACCCCATGTGAGTTACCCTAGTCCCATAGAAGTACTCCGTGACCCTAAGTGGGTTACCCTAGTCCCTTATAAGTACTCCCTGACCCCAAGTGAGTTACCATAGCCCCTTTATGAGCACTCCCTGACCCCAAGTGAGTTATCCTAGCCCGTTTATATGTACTCTCTGACCGCAAGTGAGTTACCCTAGTCCCATATAAGTACTCCCCTGACCCCAAGTGAGTTACCATAGCTTCTTTATATGTACTCCCAGACCCAAGCGAGTTACCCTAGTCCCTTATAAGTACTCCCTGACACCAAGTGAGTTACCCTAGCCCCTTTATAAGTACTCCCCTGACCCTAAGTGGGTTACCCTAGTCCCTTATAAGTACTCCCTGACCCCAAGTGAGTTACCATAGCCCCTTTATGAGCACACCCTGACCCCTAGTAAGTTACCCATGTCCCATATAAGTACTCCCAGACACCAAGTGTGTTACCCTAGTCCCATATAAGTGTTCCCAGACCCCAAGTGAGTTATCCTAGTCCCATAGAATTACTCCCTGACCCTAAGTGAGTGACCCTAGTGACATAGAAGTACTCCCTGACCCCAAGTGAGTTACCCTAGTTCCATAGAAGTAATCCCTGACCCCAAGTGTGTTACCCTAGTCCCATATAAGTACTCCCTGACCCCAAATGTGTTGTCCTAGCCCGTTTATATGAACTCTCTGACCGAAAGTGAGTTACCCTAGTCCGATAGTAGTACTCACTGACTCCAAGGGAGTTACCCTAGCCCCTATATAAGTACTCTCTGACCTCATGTGAGTTATCCTAGCCCCTTATATGTACTCTCTGACCGCAAGTGAGTTACCCTAGTCCCATAGTAGTACTCCCTGACCCCAAGTGAGTTATCCTAGCCCCTTTATATGTACTCTCTGATCGCAAGTGAGTTATTCAAACCCCATTATAAGTACTCCCTGACCCCAAGTGTGTTACCCTAGTCTCATATAAGTACTACCTGACCCCAAGTGAGTTACCCTAGTCCCAAATAAGTACTCCCTGACCCCAAGTGAATTACCATATAACCTTTATAAGTTCTCCCTGACCCCAAGTGAGTTATCCTAGCCCCTTTATATGTACTCTCTGACCGAAAGTGAGTTACCCTAGTCCCATAGTAGTACTCACTGACTCAAAGGGAGTTACCCTAGCCCCGATATAAGTACTCCCTGACCCCAAGTGAGTTACCCTAGTCCCATAAAAGTACTCCCTGACCACACGTGAGTTACCTTAGTCCCTTAGAAGTTACACTCTGACTGCAGGTGAGTTATTCTAGCCCCTATATATGTACTCCAGATCCCAAGTGAGTTACCCTAGTGCCTTATAAGTACTCCCTGACCCCAAGTGAGTTACCCTATCCCCTTAATAAGTACACCCTGGCCCCAAGTGAGTTACCCTGGTCCCATATAAGTACTAACAGACACCAAGTGAGTTACCCTGCTCCCATAGAAGTACTCCCTGACCCCAAGTGAGTTATCCTAGCCCCTTTATATGTACACTTAGACTCCAAGTGAGTTACCCTAGCCGCTTTATATGTACCCCCAGACCCAAAATGAGTTACCCTAGCCCCTTAATAAGTACACCCTGGCCCCAAGTGAGTTCCCTAGTCCCTAATAAGTACTCACAGACACCAAGTGAGTTACCCTAGTCCCATATAAGTACTCCTTGACCCAAAGTGAGTTACCCTAGCCCCTTTATAAGTACTCCCTGACCCTAAGTGACTTACCCTAATCCCATATAAGTACTCCCAGACCCCATGTGAGTTACCCTAGTCCCATAGAAGTACTCCGTGACCCTAAGTGGGTTACCCTAGTCCCTTATAAGTACTCCCTGACCCCAAGTGAGTTACCATAGCCCCTTTATGAGCACTCCCTGACCCCAAGTGAGTTATCCTAGCCCGTTTATATGTACTCTCTGACTGCAAGTGAGTTACCCTAGTCCCATATAAGTACTCCCAGACCCCATGTGAGTTACCCTAGTCCCATAGAAGTACTCCGTGACCCTAAGTGGGTTACCCTAGTCCCTTATAAGTACTCCCTGACCCCAAGTGAGTTACCATAGCCCCTTTATGAGCACTCCCTGACCCCAAGTGAGTTATCCTAGCCCGTTTATATGTACTCTCTGACTGCAAGTGAGTTACCCTAGTGCCTTATAAGTACTCCCTGACCCCAAGTGAGTTACCCTATCCCCTTAATAAGTACACCCTGGCCCCAAGTGAGTTACCCTGGTCCCATATAAGTACTAACAGACACCAAGTGAGTTACCCTGCTCCCATAGAAGTACTCCCTGACCCCAAGTGAGTTATCCTAGCCCCTTTATATGTACACTTAGACTCCAAGTGAGTTACCCTAGCCGCTTTATATGTACCCCCATACCCCAAGTGAGTTATCCTAGTCCCTTATAAGTACTTCCTGACCCCAAGTGAGTTACCATATCACCTTTATAAGTACTCCCTGACCACAAGTGAGTTATTCTAGCCCCTTTATATGTACTTTCTGACCGCAAGTGAGTTACCCTAGTCCCATATTAGTACTCCCTGACCCCAAGTGAGTTACCATAGCCCCTTTATAAGTACTTCCTGGCAACAAGTGGGTTACCCTAGCCCCTTTGTAAGTACTCCCTGGCCCCAAGTGAGTTATCCTAGCCCCTTTATATGTACTATCTCAACCGCAAGTGAGTTACCCTAGTCCCATAGAAGTACTCTCTGACCCCAAGTGAGTTACCATAGCCCTTTAATAATTACACCCTGACACCAAGTGAGTTACCCTAGCCCCTTTATAAGTACTCCCTGACCCTAAGTGGGTTACCCTAGTCCCTTATAAGTACTCCCTGACCCCAAGTGAGTTACCATAGCCCCTTTATGAGCACACTCTGACCCCTAGTGAGTTACCCTTGTCCCATATAAGTACTCCCAGACACCAAGTGTGTTACCCTAGTCCCATATAAGTGTTCCCAGACCCCATGTGAGTTATCCTAGTCCCATAGAATTACTCCCTGACCCCAAGTGAGTGACCCTAGTGACATAGAAGTACTCCCTGACCCCAAGTGAGTTACCCTAGTTCCATAGAAGTAATCCCTGACCCCAAGTGTGTTACCCTAGTCCCATATAAGTACTCCCTGACCCCAAATGTGTTGTCCTAGCCCGTTTATATGAACTCTCTAACTGCAAGTGAGTTACCCTAGTCCCATATAAGTACTCCCTGACCCCAAGTGAGTTACCCTAGTCCCAAATAAGTACTCCCTGACCCCAAGTGAGTTACCATATAACCTTTAAAAGTTCTCCCTGACCCCAAGTAAGTTATCCTAGCCCTTTTATATGTACTCTCACCGGAGGTAAGTTACCCTATTCCCATAGTAGTACTCCCTGACCCCAAGTGAGTTATCCTAGCCCCTTTATATGTACTCTCTGACCGAAAGTGAGTTACCCTAGTCCCATAGTAGTACACACTGACTCCAAGGGAGTTACCCTAGCCCCGATATAAGTACTCCCTGACCACAAGTGAGTTACCCTGCTCCCATAGAAGTACTCCCTGACCCCAAGTGAGTTACCCTAGCCCCTATATAAGTACTCTCTGACCTCATGTGAGTTATCCTAGCCCCTTTATATGTACTCTCTGACCGCAAGTGAGTTACCCTAGTCCCATAGTAGTACTCCCTGACCCCAAGTGAGTTATTCTAGCCCCTTTATATGTACACTCTGATCGCAAGTGAGTTATTCAAACCCCATTATAAGTACTCCCTGACCCCAAGTGTGTTACCCTAGTCTCATATAAGTACTACCTGACCCCAAGTGAGTTACCCTAGTCCCAAATAAGTACTCCCTGACCCCAAGTGAGTTACCATATAACCTTTATAAGTTCTCCCTGACCCCAAGTAAGTTATCCTAGCCCCTTTATATGTACTCTCACCGGAGATAAGTTACCCTATTCCCATAGTCGTACTCCCTGACCCCAAGTGAGTTATCCTAGCCCCTTTATATGTACTCTCTGACCGAAAGTGAGTTACCCTAGTCCCATAGTAGTACTCACTGACTCCAAGGGAGTTACCCTAGCCCCGATATAAGTACTCCCTGACCCCAAGTGAGTTACCCTAGTCCCATAAAAGTACTCCCTGACCACAAGTGAGTTACCTTAGTCCCTTAGAAGTACACTCTGACTGCAGGTGAGTTATTCTAGCCCCTATATATGTACTCCCAGACCCCAAGTGAGTTACCCTAATGCCTTATAAGTACTCCCTGACCCCAAGTGAGTTACCCTATCCCCTTAATAAGTACACCCTGGCCCCAAGTGAGTTACCCTGGTCCCATATAAGTACTAACAGACACCAAGTGAGTTACCCTGCTCCCATAGAAGTACTCCCTGACCCCAAGTGAGTTATCCTAGCCCCTTTATATGTACACTTAGACTCCAAGTGAGTTACCCTAGCCGCTTTATATGTACCCCCAGACCCAAAATGAGTTACCCTAGCCCCTTAATAAGTACACCCTGGCCCCAAGTGAGTTCCCTAGTCCCTAATAAGTACTCACAGACACCAAGTGAGTTACCCTAGTCCCATATAAGTACTCCTTGACCCAAAGTGAGATACCCTAGCCCCTTTATAAGTACTCCCTGACCCTAAGTGAGTTACCCTAATCCCATATAAGTACTCCCAGACCCCATGTGAGTTACCCTAGTCCCATAGAAGTACTCCGTGACCCTAAGTGGGTTACCCTAGTCCCTTATAAGTACTCCCTGACCCCAAGTGAGTTACCATAGCCCCTTTATGAGCACTCCCTGACCCCAAGTGAGTTATCCTAGCCCGTTTATATGTACTCTCTGACCGCAAGTGAGTTACCCTAGTCCCATATAAGTACTCCCTGACCCCAAGTGAGTTACCATAGCTTCTTTATATGTACTCCCAGACCCCAAGCGAGTTACCCTAGTCCCTTATAAGTACTCCCTGACACCAAGTGAGTTACCCTAGCCCCTTTATAAGTACTCCCTGACCCTAAGTGGGTTACCCTAGTCCCTTATAAGTACTCCCTGACCCCAAGTGAGTTACCATAGCCCCTTTATGAGCACACCCTGACCCCTAGTAAGTTACCCATGTCCCATATAAGTACTCCCAGACACCAAGTGTGTTACCCTAGTCCCATATAAGTGTTCCCAGACCCCAAGTGAGTTATCCTAGTCCCATAGAATTACTCCCTGACCCTAAGTGAGTGACCCTAGTGACATAGAAGTACTCCCTGACCCCAAGTGAGTTACCCTAGTTCCATAGAAGTAATCCCTGACCCCAAGTGTGTTACCCTAGTCCCATATAAGTACTCCCTGACCCCAAATGTGTTGTCCTAGCCCGTTTATATGAACTCTCTGACCGAAAGTGAGTTACCCTAGTCCGATAGTAGTACTCACTGACTCCAAGGGAGTTACCCTAGCCCCTATATAAGTACTCTCTGACCTCATGTGAGTTATCCTAGCCCCTTTATATGTACTCTCTGACCGCAAGTGAGTTACCCTAGTCCCATAGTAGTACTCCCTGACCCCAAGTGAGTTATCCTAGCCCCTTTATATGTACTCTCTGATCGCAAGTGAGTTATTCAAACCCCATTATAAGTACTCCCTGACCCCAAGTGTGTTACCCTAGTCTCATATAAGTACTACCTGACCCCAAGTGAGTTACCCTAGTCCCAAATAAGTACTCCCTGACCCCAAGTGAATTACCATATAACCTTTATAAGTTCTCCCTGACCCCAAGTGAGTTATCCTAGCCCCTTTATATGTACTCTCTGACCGAAAGTGAGTTACCCTAGTCCCATAGTAGTACTCACTGACTCAAAGGGAGTTACCCTAGCCCCGATATAAGTACTCCCTGACCCCAAGTGAGTTACCCTAGTCCCATAAAAGTACTCCCTGACCACACGTGAGTTACCTTAGTCCCTTAGAAGTACACTCTGACTGCAGGTGAGTTATTCTAGCCCCTATATATGTACTCCCAGATCCCAAGTGAGTTACCCTAGTGCCTTATAAGTACTCCCTGACCCCAAGTGAGTTACCCTATCCCCTTAATAAGTACACCCTGGCCCCAAGTGAGTTACCCTGGTCCCATATAAGTACTAACAGACACCAAGTGAGTTACCCTGCTCCCATAGAAGTACTCCCTGACCCCAAGTGAGTTATCCTAGCCCCTTTATATGTACACTTAGACTCCAAGTGAGTTACCCTAGCCGCTTTATATGTACCCCCAGACCCAAAATGAGTTACCCTAGCCCCTTAATAAGTACAACCCCTGGCCCCAAGTGAGTTCCCTAGTCCCTAATAAGTACTCACAGACACCAAGTGAGTTACCCTAGTCCCATATAAGTACTCCTTGACCCAAAGTGAGTTACCCTAGCCCCTTTATAAGTACTCCCTGACCCTAAGTGACTTACCCTAATCCCATATAAGTACTCCCAGACCCCATGTGAGTTACCCTAGTCCCATAGAAGTACTCCGTGACCCTAAGTGGGTTACCCTAGTCCCTTATAAGTACTCCCTGACCCCAAGTGAGTTACCATAGCCCCTTTATGAGCACTCCCTGACCCCAAGTGAGTTATCCTAGCCCGTTTATATGTACTCTCTGACTGCAAGTGAGTTACCCTAGTCCCATATAAGTACTCCCTGACCCCAAGTGAGTTACCCTAGTCCCAAATAAGTACTCCCTGACCCCAAATGTGTTGTCCTAGCCCGTTTATATGAACTCTCTGACTGCAAGTGAGTTACCCTAGTCCCGTATAAGTACTCCCTGACCCCAAGTGAGTTACCCTAGTCCCAAATAAGTACTCCCTGACCCCAAGTGAGTTACCATAAAACCTTTATAAGTTCTCCCTGACCCCAAGTAAGTTATCCTAGCCCCTTTATATGTACTCTCACCGGAGGTAAGTTACCCTATTCCCATAGAATTACTCCCTGACCCCAAGTGAGTGACCCTAGTGACATAGAAGTACTCCCTGACCCCAAGTGAGTTACCCTAGTTCCATAGAAGTAATCCCTGACCCCAAGTGTGTTACCCTAGTCCCATATAAGTACTCCCTGACCCCAAATATGTTGTCCTAGCCCGTTTATATGAACTCTCTGACTCCAAGGGAGTTACCCTAGCCCCGATATAAGTACTCCCTGACCCCAAGTGAGTTACCCTGCTCCCATAGAAGTACTCCCTGACCCCAAGTGAGTTACCCTAGCCCCTATATAAGTACTCTCTGACCTCATGTGAGTTATCCTAGCCCCTTTATATGTACTCTCTGACCGCAAGTGAGTTACCCTAGTCCCATAGTAGTACTCCCTGACCCCAAGTGAGTTATCCTAGCCCCTTTATATGTACTCTCTGATCGCAAGTGAGTTATTCAAACCCCATTATAAGTACTCCCTGACCCCAAGTGTGTTACCCTAGTCTCATATAAGTACTACCTGACCCCAAGTGAGTTACCCTAGTCCCAAATAAGTACTCCCTGACCCCAAATGAGTTACCATATAACCTTTATAAGTTCTCCCTGACCCCAAGTAAGTTATCCTAGCCCCTTTATATGTACTCTCACCGGAGGTAAGTTACCCTATTCCCATAGTAGTACTCCCTGACCCCAAGTGAGTTATCCTAGCCCCTTTATATGTACTCTCTGATCGCAAGTGAGTTATTCAAACCCCATTATAAGTACTCCCTGACCCCAAGTGTGTTACCCTAGTCTCATATAAGTACTCCCTGACCCCAAGTGAGTTACCCTATCCCCTTAATAAGTACACCCTGGCCCCAAGTGAGTTACCCTGGTCCCATATAAGTACTAACAGACACCAAGTGAGTTACCCTGCTCCCATAGAAGTACTCCCTGACCCCAAGTGAGTTACCCTAGCCCCTATATAAGTACTCTCTAACCTCATGTGAGTTATCCTAGCTCCTTTTGTATGTACTCTCTGACCGCAAGTGAGTTACCCTAGTCCCATAGAATTACTCCCTGACCCCAAGTGAGTTATCCTAGCCCCTTTATATGTACTCTCTGTCCGCAAGTGAGTTATTCAAACCCCTTTACAAGTACTCCCTGACCCTAAGTGTGTTAACCTAGTTTCATATAAGTACTCCCTGAACCCAAGTGTATTACCTTAGCCCCTTTATAAGTACTCCCCGACCCCAAGTGAGTTATCCTATCCCCTTTATAAGTACTCCCTGACCCCAAGTGAGTTACCATAGCCCCTTTGTAAGTACTCCCAGACCCCAAGCGAGTTACCCTAGTCCCTTATAAGTACTCCCTGACACCAAGTGAGTTACCCTAGCCCCTTTGTAAGTACTCCCTGGCCCCAAGTGAGTTATCCTAGCCTTTTTATATGTACTCTCTGGCCGCAAGTGAATTACCCTAGTCCCATAGTAGTACTCCCTGACCCCAAGTGAGTTACCCTAGTCCCATATAAGTACTCCCTGAACCCAAGTGTATTACCTTAGCCCCTTTATAAGTACTCCCCGACCCCAAGTGAGTTATCCTATCCCCTTTATAAGTACTCCCTGACCCCAAGTGAGTTACCATAGCCCCTTTGTAAGTACTCCCAGACCCCAAGCGAGTTACCCTAGTCCCTTATAAGTACTCCCTGACACCAAGTGAGTTACCCTAGCCCCTTTGTAAGTACTCCCTGGCCCCAAGTGAGTTATCCTAGCCCCTTTATATGTACTCCCTGACCGCAAGTGAGTTATCCTAGCCCCTTTATATGTACTCTCAGACCCCAAGCGAGTTACCCTAGTCCCATATAAGTACTCCTTGACCCAAAGTGAGTTACAATATCACCTTTATATGTACTCCCTGACCCCAACTGAGTTACCCTAGCCCCTTTATATGTACTCTCTGACCGCAAGTGAGTTACCCTAGTCCCATAGTAGTACACCCTGACACCAAGTGAGTTACCTTATCACCTTTATATGTACTCCCTGACCCCCAAGTGAGTTACCCTAGCCCCTTTATATGTACTCTCTGACCGCAAGTGAGTTACCCTAGTCCCATAGTAGTACTCCCTGACCCCAAGTAAGTTATCCTAGCCCCTTTATATGTACTCTCTGACCGCAAGTGAGTTACCCTAGTCCCATAGTAGTACTCCCTGACCCCAAGTGAGTTATCCTAGCCCCTTTATATGTACTCTCTGATCGCAAATGAGTTATTCAAACCCCATTATAAATACTCCCTGGCCCCAAGTGAGTTACCGTAGTCCCATATATGTACTCCCTGACCCCAAGTGAGTTACCATATCACCTTTATAAGTTCTCCCTGACCCCAAGTAAGTTATCCTAGCCGCTATATATGTACTCCCAGACCCCAAGTGAGTTACCCTAGTCCCTTATAAGTACTCCCTGACCCCAAGTAAGTTATCCTAGCCCCTTTATATGTACTCTCTGACCCCAAGTGAGTTACCCTAATCCCTTATAAGTACTCCCAGACCCCAAGTGAGTTACCCTAGTCCCATAGAAGTAGTCCCTGACCCCTAGTGAGTTAACCTAGCTTCGATATAAGTACTCCCTGACCCCAAGTGAGTTACCATATCACCTTTATAAGTACTCTCTGACCCCAAGTGAGTTGCCCTGGTCCCATATAAGTACTTACAGACACCAAGTGAGTTACCATAGTCCCATATAAGTACTCCTTGACCCAAAATGAGTTACACTAGCCCCTTTATAAGTACTCCCTGAACCCAAGTGAGTTACCATATCACCTTTATAAGTACTCCCTGACCCCAAGTGAGTTATCCTACATCATTTATATGTACTCTCTGACCCCAAGTGAGTTATCCTATTCCCATAGAATTACTCCCTGACCCCAAGTGAGTTACCCTAGTCCCATAGAAGTAGTCCCTGACCCCTAGTGAGTTAACCTAGCTTCGATATAAGTACTCCCTGACCCCAAGTGAGTTACCATATCACCTTTATAAGTACTCTCTGACCCCAAGTGAGTTGCCCTGGTCCCATATAAGTACTTACAGACACCAAGTGAGTTACCATAGTCCCATATAAGTACTCCTTGACCCAAAATGAGTTACACTAGCCCCTTTATAAGTACTCCCTGAACCCAAGTGAGTTACCATATCACCTTTATAAGTACTCCCTGACCCCAAGTGAGTTATCCTACATCATTTATATGTACTCTCTGACCCCAAGTGAGTTATCCTATTCCCATAGAATTACTCCCTGACCCCAAGTGAGTTACCCTAGTCCCATAGAAGTACTCCCTGACCCCAAGTAAGTTATCCTAGCCCCTTTATATGTACTCTCTGACCGCAAGTGAGTTACCCTAGTCCCATAGTAGTACACTCTGACCGCAGGTGAGTTATTCTAGCCCCTATATATGTACTCCCAGACCCCAAGTGAGTTACCCTAGTGCCTTATAAGTACTCCCTGACCCCAAGTGAGTTACCCTAGTGCCTTATAAGTACTCCCTGACCCCAAGTGAGTTACCCTATCCCCTTAATAAGTACACCCTGGCCCCAAGTGAGTTACCCTGGTCCCATATAAGTACTAACAGACACCAAGTGAGTTACCCTAGCCCCTTTATAAGTACTCCCTGACCCTAATTGAGTTATCCTAGCCCCTTTATATGTACTCCCAGACTCCAAGTGAGTTACCCTAGCCGCTTTATACGTACTCCCAGACCCTAAGTGAGTTACCCTAGTCCCATAGAATTACTCCCTGACCCCAAGTGAGTTACCCTAGTCACATAGAAGTACTCCTTGACCCCAAGCTAGTTACCCTAGTTCCATAGAAGTAATCCCTGACCCCAAGCGTGTTATCCTAGTCACATATAAGTACTCCCTGATACCTAATGTCTTGTCCTATCCCCTTTATATGTACTCTCTGACCGCAAGTGAGTTACCCTAGCCCCTTTATATCTACTCCCAGACCCCAAGTGAGTTACCCTAGTCTGTTATAAGTACTCACTGACCTTAAGCGAGTTACCCTAGCCCCTTTATATGTACTCCCAGACCCCAAGTGAGTTACCCTAGTCTATTATAAGTACTCACTGACCTTAAGCGAGTTACCCTAGCCCCTTTATAAGTACTCCCTGACCCCAAGTGAGTTACCATATCACCTTTATAAGTACTCCCTGACCCCAAGTGAGTTATCCTACATCATTTATATGTACTCTCTGACCCCAAGTGAGTTATCCTATTCCCATAGAATTACTCCCTGACCCCAAGTGAGTTACCCTAGTCCCATAGAAGTACTCCCTGACCCCAAGTAAGTTATCCTAGCCCCTTTATATGTACTCTCTGACCGCAAGTGAGTTACCCTAGTCCCATAGTAGTACACTCTGACCGCAGGTGAGTTATTCTAGCCCCTATATATGTACTCCCAGACCCCAAGTGAGTTACCCTAGTGCCTTATAAGTACTCCCTGACCCCAAGTGAGTTACCCTAGTGCCTTATAAGTACTCCCTGACCCCAAGTGAGTTACCCTATCCCCTTAATAAGTACACCCTGGCCCCAAGTGAGTTACCCTGGTCCCATATAAGTACTAACAGACACCAAGTGATTTACCCTAGCCCCTTTATAAGTACTCCCTGACCCTAATTGAGTTATCCTAGCCCCTTTATATGTACTCCCAGACTCCAAGTGAGTTACCCTAGCCGCTTTATACGTACTCCCAGACCCTAAGTGAGTTACCCTAGTCCCATAGAATTACTCCCTGACCCCAAGTGAGTTACCCTAGTCACATAGAAGTACTCCCTGACCCCAAGTTAGTTACCCTAGTTTCATAGAAGTAATCCCTGACCCCAAGCGTGTTATCCTAGTCCCATATAAGTACTCCCTGATACCTAATGTCTTGTCCTATCCCCTTTATATGTACTCTCTGACCGCAAGTGAGTTACCCTAGCCCCTTTATATCTACTCCCAGACCCCAAGTGAGTTACCCTAGTCTGTTAAAAGTACTCACTGACCTTAAGCGAGTTACCCTAGCCCCTTTATAAGTACTCCCTGATCCCAAGTGAGTTATCCTAGCCCCTTTATATGTACACTTAGACTCCAAGTGAGTTACCCTAGCCGCTTTATATGTACCCCCAGACCCCAAGTGAGTTACCCTATCCCCTTAATAAGTACACCCTGGCCCCAAGTGAGTTCCCTGGTCCCATATAAATACTCACAGACACCAAGTGAGTTACCCTAGTCCCATATAAGTACTCCTTGACCCAAAGTGAGTTACCCTAGCCCCTTTATAAGTACTCCCTGACCCTAAGTGGGTTACCCTAGTCCCTTATAAGTACTCCCTGACCCCAAGTGAGGTACCATAGCCCCTTTATGAGCACTCCCTGACCCCAAGTGAGTTATCCTAGCCCCTTTATATGTACTCTCTGACCGCAAGTGAGTTACCCTAGTCCCATAGTAGTACTCACTGCCTCCAAGGGAGTTACCCGAGCCCCGATATAAGTACTCCCTGACCCCAAGTGAGTTACCCTAGTCCCATAAAAGTACTCCCTGACCACAAGTGAGTTAGCTTAGTCCCATAGAAGTACACTCTGACTGCAGGTGAGTTATTCTAGCCCCTATATATGTACTTCCAGACCCCAAGTGAGTTACCCTAGTGCCTTATAAGTACTCCCTGACCCCAAGTGAGTTACCCTATCCCCTTAATAAGTACACCCTGGCCCCAAGTGAGTTACCCTGGTCCCATATAAGTACCAACAGACACCAAGTGAGTTACCCTGCTCCCATGGAAGTACTCCCTGACCCCAAGTGAGTTACCCTAGCCCCTATATAAGTACTCTCTGACCTCATGTGAGTTATCCTAGTTTCATATAAGTACTCCCTGAACCCAAGTGTATTACCTTAGCCGCTTTATAAGTACTCCCCGACCCCAAGTGTGTTATCCTATCCCCTTTATAAGTACTCCCTGAACACAAGTGAGTTATCCTAGCCCCTTTATATGTATTCTCTGACCGCAAGTCAGTTACCATAGCCCTTTAATAATTAAACCCTTGCCCCAAGTGAGTTACCCTAGTCCCATATAAGTACTCCTTGATCCAAAGTGAGTTACCCTAGCCCCTTTATATGTACTCTCTGACCGCAAGTGAGTTACCCTAGTCCCATAGAAGTACTCCCTGACCCCAAGTGAGTTACCATATCACCTTTATAAGTACTCTCTGACCCCAAGTGAGTAACCATAGCCCTTTAATAATTAAACCCTTGCCCCAAGTGAGTTACCCTGGTCCCATATAAGTACTTACAGTCACCAAGTGAGATACCATAGTCCCATATAAGTACTCCTTGACCCAAAATGAGTTACACTAGCCCCTTTATAAGTACTCCCTGACCCCAAGTGAGTTATCCTACATCATTTAAATGTACTCTCTGACCCGAAGTGAGTTATCCTATTCCCATAGAATTACTCCCTGACCCCAAGTGAGTTACCCTAGTCCCATATAAGTACTCCCTGACCCCAAGTAAGTTATCCTAGCCCCTTTATATGTACTCTCTGACCGCAAGTGAGTTACCCTAGTCCCATAGTAGTACACTCTGACCGCAGGTGAGTTATTCTAGCCCCTATATATGTACTCCCAGACCCCAAGTGAGTTACCCTAGTGCCTTATAAGTACTCCCTGACCCCAAGTGAGTTACCCTAGTGCCTTATAAGTACTCCCTGACCCCAAGTGAGTTACCCTATCCCCTTAATAAGTACACCCTGGCCCCAAGTGAGTTACCCTGGTCCCATATAAGTACTAACAGACACCAAGTGAGTTACCCTAGCCCCTTTATAAGTACTCCCTGACCCTAATTGAGTTATCCTAGCCCCTTTATATGTACTCCCAGACTCCAAGTGAGTTACCCTAGCCGCTTTATACGTACTCCCAGACCCTAAGTGAGTTACCCTAGTCCCATAGAATTACTCCCTGACCCCAAGTGAGTTACCCTAGTCACATAGAAGTACTCCCTGACCCCAAGTTAGTTACCCTAGTTCCATAGAAGTAATCCCTGACCCCAAGCGTGTTATCCTAGTCCCATATAAGTACTCCCTGATACCTAATGTCTTGTCCTATCCCCTTTATATGTACTCTCTGACCGCAAGTGAGTTACCCTAGCCCCTTTATATCTACTCCCAGACCCCAAGTGAGTTACCCTAGTCTGTTATAAGTACTCACTGACCTTAAGCGAGTTACCCTAGCCCCTTTATATGTACTCCCAGACCCCAAGTGAGTTACCCTTGTTCTGTTATAAGTACTCACTGACCTTAAGCGAGTTACCCTAGCCCCTTTATAAGTACTCCCTGATCCCAAGTGAGTTATCCTAGCCCCTTTATATGTACACTTAGACTCCAAGTGAGTTACCCTAGCCGCTTTATATGTACCCCCGAACCCCAAGTGAGTTACCCTAGCCCCTTAATAAGTACACCCTGGCCCCAAGTGAGTTCCCTGGTCCCATATAAGTACTCACAGACACCAAGTGAGTTGCCCTAGTCCCTTATAAGTACTCCCTGACCCCAAGTGAGTTACCATAGCCCCTTTATGAGCACTCCCTGACCCCAAGTGAGTTATCCTAGCCCCTTTATATGTACTCCCAGACCCCAAGCGAGTTACCCTAGTCCCTTATAAGTACTCCCTGACACCAAGTGAGTTACCCTAGCCCCTTTATAAGTACCCCCTGACCCTAAGTGGGTTACCCTAGTCCCTTATAAGTACTCCCTGACCCCAAGTGAGTTACCATAGCCCCTTTATGAGCACACCCTGACCCCTAGTGAGTTACCCTTGTCCCATATAAGTACTCCCAGACACCAAGTGTGTTACCCTAGTCCCATATAAGTACTCCCAGACCCCAAGTGAGTTACCATAGCCCCTTTATATGTACTCCCAGACCCCAAGCGAGTTACCCTAGTCCCTTATAAGTACTCCCTGACACCAAGTGAGTTACCCTAGCCCCTTTATAAGTACTCCCTGACCCTAAGTGGGTTACCCTAGTCCCTTATAAGTACTCCCTGACCCCAAGTGAGTTACCATAGCCCCTTTATGAGCACACCCTGACCCCTAGTGAGTTACCCTTGTCCCATATAAGTACTCCCTGACACCAAGTGAGTTACCCTAGCCCCTTTATAAGTACTCCCTGAAACCAAGTGAGTTACCCTAGCCCCTTTATAAGTACTCCCTGACCCTAAGTGGGTTACCCTAGTCCCTTATAAGTACTCCCTGACCCCAAGTGAGTTACCATAGCCCCTTTATGAGCACACCCTGACCCCTAGTGAGTTACCCTTGTCCCATATAAGTACTCCCAGACCCCAAGTGAGTTACCCTAGCCCCTTAATAAGTACACCCTGGCCCCAAGTGAGTTCCCTGGTCCCATATAAGTACTCACAGACATCAAGTGAGTTACCCTAGTCCCATATAAGTACTCCTTGACCCAAAGTGAGTTACCCTAGCCCCTTTATAAGTACTCCCTGACCCTAAGTAAGTTACCCTAGTCCCTTATAAGTACTCCCTGACCCCAAGTGAGTTACCATAGCCCCTTTATGAGCACTCCCTGACCCCAAGTGAGTTATCCTAGCCCCTTTATATGTACTCTCTGACCGCAAGTGAGTTACCCTAGTCCCATATAAGTACTCCCTGACCCCAAGTGAGTTACCATAGCCCCTTTATATGTACTCCCAGACCCCAAGCGAGTTACCCTAGTCCCTTATAAGTACTCCCTGACACCAAGTGAGTTACCCTAGCCCCTTTATAAGTACTCCCTGACCCTAAGTGGGTTACCCTAGTCCCTTATAAGTACTCCCTGTCCCCAAGTGAGTTACCATAGCCCCTTTATGAGCACACCCTGACCCCTAGTGAGTTACCCTTGTCCCATATAAGTACTCCCAGACACCAAGTGTGTTACCCTAGTCCCATATAAGTACTCCCAGACCCCAAGTGAGTTATCCTAGTCCCATAGAATTACTCCCTAACCCCAAGTGAGTGACCCTAGTGACATAGAAGTACTCTCTGACCGCAAGTAAGTTACCCTATTCCCATAGTAGTACTCCCTGACCCCAAGTGAGTTATCCTAGCCCCTTTATATGTACTCTCTGACCGCAAGTGAGTTACCCTAGTCCCATAGTAGTACTCACTGACTCCAAGGGAGTTACCCTAGCCCCGATATAAGTAATCCCTGACCCCAAGTGAGTTACCCTAGTCCCATAAAAGTACTCCCTGACCACAAGTGAGTTACCTTAGTCCCATAGAAGTACACTCTGACTGCAGGTGAGTTATTCTAGCCCCTATATATGTACTTCCAGACCCCAAGTGAGTTACCCTAGTGCCTTATAAGTACTCCCTGACCCCAAGTGAGTTACCCTATCCCCTTAATAAGTACACCCTGGCCCCAAGTGAGTTACCCTGGTCCCATATAAGTACTAACAGACACCAAGTGAGTTACCCTGCTCCCATAGAAGTACTCCCTGACCCCAAGTGAGTTACCCTAGCCCCTATATAAGTACTCTCTGACCTCATGTGAGTTATCCTAGTTTCATATAAGTACTCCCTGAACCCAAGTGTATTACCTTAGCCGCTTTATAAGTACTCCCCGACCCCAAGTGTGTTATCCTATCCCCTTTATAAGTACTCCCTGACCCCAAGTGAGTTACCATAGCCCCTTTGTAAGTACTCCCAGACCCCAAGCGAGTTACCCTAGTCCCTTATAAGTACTCCCTGACACCAAGTGAGTTACCCTAGCCCCTTTGTAAGTACTCCCTGGCCCCAAGTGAGTTATCCTAGCCCCTTTATATGTACTCTCTGACCGCAAGTGAGTTATCCTAGCCCCTTTATATGTACTCTCAGACCCCAAGCGAGTTACCCTAGTCCCACATAAGTACTCCTTGACCCAAAGTGAGTTACAATATCACCTTTATAAGTATTCCCTGACCCAAAGTGAGTTATCCTAGCTCCTTTATATGTACCCTCTGACCGCAAGTTAGTTACCCTTGTCCCTTAGTAGTACTCCCTGACCCCATGTGAGTTACCATAGCCCCTTTATATGTGCTCCCTGAACCCAAGTGAGTTATCCTAGCCCCTTTATATGTATTCTCTGACCGCAAATGAGTTAACCTAGTCCCGTACAAGTACTCCTTGACCCAAAGTGAGTTACCCTAGCCCCTTTATAAGTACTCCCTGACCCCAAGTGAGTTACCATATCACCTTTATAAGTACTCCCTGACCCCTAGTGAGTTATTCTAGCCCCTTTCTATGTACTCCCTGACCCAAAGTGAGTTACCCTAGCCCCTTTATAAGTACTCCCTGACCCCAAGTGAGTTACAATATCACCTTTATAAGTACTCCTTGAACCCAAGTGAGTTATCCTAGCCCCTTTATATGTATTCTTTGACCGCAAGTGAGTTACCCTAGTCCCTTTATAAGTACTCCCTGACCCCAAGTGAGTTATCCTACATCATTTATATGTACTCTCTGACCGCAAGTGAGTTACCCTAGTCCCATAGTAGTACACCCTGACACCAAGTGAGTTACCTTATCACCTTTATATGTACTCCCTGACCCCAAGTGAGTTATCCTAGCCCCTTTATATGTACTCTCTGACCGCAAGTAAGTTACCCTAGTCCCATAGTAGTACTCCCTGACCCCAAGTGAGTTATCCTAGCCCCTTTATATGTACTCTCTGACCGCAAGTGAGTTACCCTAGTTCCATAGTAGTACTCACTGACTCCAAGGGAGTTACCCTAGCCCCGATATAAGTACTCCCTGACCCCAAGTGAGTTACCCTAGTCCCATAAAAGTACTCCCTGACCCCAAGTGAGTTACCCTAGCCCCTATATAAGTACTCTCTGACCTCATGTGAGTTATCCTAGTTTCATATAAGTACTCCCTGAACCCAAGTGTATTACCTTAGCCGCTTTATAAGTACTCCCCGACCCCAAGTGTGTTATCCTATCCCCTTTATAAGTACTCCCCTGACCCCAAGTGAGTTACCATAGCCCCTTTGTAAGTACTCCCAGACCCCAAGTGAGTTACCCTAGTGCCTTATAAGTACTCCCTGACCCCAAGTGAGTTACCCTATCCCCTTAATAAGTACACCCTGGCCCCAAGTGAGTTACCCTGGTCCCATATAAGTACTAACAGACACCAAGTGAGTTACCTTGCTCCCATAGAAGTACTCCCTGACCCCAAGTGAGTTACCCTAGCCCCTATATAAGTACTCTCTGACCTCATGTGAGTTATCCTAGTTTCATATAAGTACTCCCTGAACCCAAGTGTATTACCTTAGCCGCTTTATAAGTACTCCCCGACCCCAAGTGTGTTATCCTATCCCCTTTATAAGTACTCCCTGACCCCAAGTGAGTTACCATAGCCCCTTTGTAAGTACTCCCAGACCCCAAGCGAGTTACCCTAGTCTCTTATAAGTACTCCCTGACACCAACTGAGTTACCCTAGCCCCTTTGTAAGTACTCCCTGGCCCCAAGTGAGTTATCCTAGCCCCTTTATATGTACTCTCTGACCGCAAGTGAGTTATCCTAGCCCCTTTATATGTACTCTCAGACCCCAAGCGAGTTACCCTAGTCCCACATAAGTACTCCTTGACCCAAAGTGAGTTACAATATCACCTTTATAAGTATTCCCTGACCCAAAGTGAGTTATCCTAGCTCCTTTATATGTACCCTTTGACCGCAAGTTAGTTACCCTTGTCCCATAGTAGTACTCCCTGACCCCATGTGAGTTACCATAGCCCCTTTATATGTGCTCCCTGAACCCAAGTGAGTTATCCTAGCCCCTTTATATGTATTCTCTGACCGCAAGTGAGTTACCCTAGTCCCATACAAGTACTCCTTGACCCAAAGTGAGTTACCCTAGCCCCTTTATAAGTACTCCCTGACCCCAAGTGAGTTACCATATCGCCTTTATAAGTACTCCCTGACCCCTAGTGAGTTATTCTAGCCCCTTTCTATGTACTCCCTGACCCAAAGTGAGTTACCCTAGCCCCTTTATAAGTACTCCCTGACCCCAAGTGAGTTACAATATCACCTTTATAAGTACTCCTTGAACCCAAGTGAGTTATCCTAGCCCCTTTATATGTATTCTTTGACCGCAAGTGAGTTACCCTAGTCCCTTTATAAGTACTCCCTGACCCCAAGTGAGTTATCCTACATCATTTATATGTACTCTCTGACCGCAAGTGAGTTACCCTAGTCCCATAGTAGTACACCCTGACACCAAGTGAGTTACCTTATCACCTTTATATGTACTCCCTGACCCCAAGTGAGTTATCCTAGCCCCTTTATATGTACTCTCTGACCGCAAGTAAGTTACCCTAGTCCCATAGTAGTACTCCCTGACCCCAAGTGAGTTATCCTAGCCCCTTTATATGTACTCTCTGACCGCAAGTGAGTTACCCTAGTTCCATAGTAGTACTCACTGACTCCAAGGGAGTTACCCTAGCCCCGATATAAGTACTCCCTGACCCCAAGTGAGTTACCCTAGTCCCATAAAAGTACTCCCTGACCCCAAGTGAGTTACCCTAGCCCCTATATAAGTACTCTCTGACCTCATGTGAGTTATCCTAGTTTCATATAAGTACTCCCTGAACCCAAGTGTATTACCTTAGCCGCTTTATAAGTACTCCCCGACCCCAAGTGTGTTATCCTATCCCCTTTATAAGTACTCCCTGACCCCAAGTGAGTTACCATAGCCCCTTTGTAAGTACTCCCAGACCCCAAGTGAGTTACCCTAGTGCCTTATAAGTACTCCCTGACCCCAAGTGAGTTACCCTATCCCCTTAATAAGTACACCCTGGCCCCAAGTGAGTTACCCTGGTCCCATATAAGTACTAACAGACACCAAGTGAGTTACCTTGCTCCCATAGAAGTACTCCCTGACCCCAAGTGAGTTACCCTAGCCCCTATATAAGTACTCTCTGACCTCATGTGAGTTATCCTAGTTTCATATAAGTACTCCCTGAACCCAAGTGTATTACCTTAGCCGCTTTATAAGTACTCCCCGACCCCAAGTGTGTTATCCTATCCCCTTTATAAGTACTCCCTGACCCCAAGTGAGTTACCATAGCCCCTTTGTAAGTACTCCCAGACCCCAAGCGAGTTACCCTAGTCTCTTATAAGTACTCCCTGACACCAACTGAGTTACCCTAGCCCCTTTGTAAGTACTCCCTGGCCCCAAGTGAGTTATCCTAGCCCCTTTATATGTACTCTCTGACCGCAAGTGAGTTATCCTAGCCCCTTTATATGTACTCTCAGACCCCAAGCGAGTTACCCTAGTCCCACATAAGTACTCCTTGACCCAAAGTGAGTTACAATATCACCTTTATAAGTATTCCCTGACCCAAAGTGAGTTATCCTAGCTCCTTTATATGTACCCTCTGACCGCAAGTTAGTTACCCTTGTCCCATAGTCGTACTCCCTGACCCCATGTGAGTTACCATAGCCCCTTTATATGTGCTCCCTGAACCCAAGTGAGTTATCCTAGCCCCTTTATATGTATTCTCTGACCGCAAGTGAGTTACCCTAGTCCCATACAAGTACTCCTTGACCCAAAGTGAGTTACCCTAGCCCCTTTATAAGTACTCCCTGACCCCAAGTGAGTTACCATATCGCCTTTATAAGTACTCCCTGACCCCAAGTGAGTTATCCTACATCATTTATATGTACTCTCTGACCGCAAGTGAGTTACCCTAGTCCCATAGTAGTACACCCTGACACCAAGTGAGTTACCTTATCACCTTTATATGTACTCCCTGACCCCAAGTGAGTTATCCTAGCCCCTTTATATGTACTCTCTGACCGCAAGTGAGTTACCCTAGTCCCATAGAAGTACTCCCTGACCCCAAGTGAGTTACCATATCACCTTTATAAGTACTCCCTGACCCCTAGTGAGTTATTCTAGCCCCTTTCTATGTACTCCCTGACCCAAAGTGAGTTACCCTAGCCCCTTTATAAGTACTCCCTGACCCCAAGTGAGTTACCCTAGTCCCATATAAGTACTCCCTGACCCCAAGTGAGTTACCATATCACCTTTATAAGTTCTCCCTGACCCCAAGTGAGTTATCCTACATCATTTATATGTACTCTCTGACCGCAAGTGAGTTACCCTAGTCCCATAGTAGTACACCCTGACACCAAGTGAGTTACCTTATCACCTTTATATGTACTCCCTGACCCCAAGTGAGTTATTCTAGCCCCTTTCTATGTACTCCCTGACCCAAAGTGAGTTACCCTAGCCCCTTTATAAGTACTCCCTGACCCCAAGTGAGTTATCCTACATCATTTATATGTACTCTCTGACCGCAAGTGAGTTACCCTAGTCCCATAGTAGTACACCCTGACACCAAGTGAGTTACCTTATCACCTTTATATGTACTCCCTGACCCCAAGTGAGTTATCCTAGCCCCTTTATATGTACTCTCTGACCGCAAGTGAGTTACCCTAGTCCCATAGTAGTACTCCCTGACCCCAAGTGAGTTATCCTAGCCCCTTTATATGTACTCTCTGACCGCAAGTGAGTTACCCTAGTCCCATAGTAGTACTCACTGACTCCAAGGGAGTTACCCTAGCCCCGATATAAGTACTCCCTGACCCCGAGTGAGTTACCCTAGTCCCATAAAAGTACTCCCTGACCACAAGTGAGTTACCTTAGTCCCATAGAAGTACACTCTGACTGCAGGTGAGTTATTCTAGCCCCTATATATGTACTTCCAGACCCCAAGTGAGTTACCCTAGTGCCTTATAAGTACTCCCTGACCCCAAGTGAGTTACCCTATCCCCTTAATAAGTACACCCTGGCCCCAAGTGAGTTACCCTGGTCCCATATAAGTACTAACAGACACCAAGTGAGTTACCCTAGTCCCATATAAGTACTCCCTGACCCCAAGTGAGTTATCCTACATCATTTATATGTACTCTCTGACCGCAAGTGAGTTACCCTAGTCCCATAGTAGTACACCCTGACACCAAGTGAGTTACCTTATCACCTTTATATGTACTCCCTGACCCCAAGTGAGTTATCCTAGCCCCTTTATATGTACTCTCTGACCGCAAGTGAGTTACCCTAGTCCCATAGTAGTACTCCCTGACCCCAACTGAGTTATCCTAGCCCCTTTATATTTACTCTCTGATCGCAAGTGAGTTATTCAAACCCCATTATAAATACTCCCTGGCCCCAAGTGAGTTACCCTGGTCCCATATAAGTACTCCCAGACACCAAGTGAGTTACCCTAGTCCCATAGAATTACTCCCTGACCCCAAGTGAGTTATCCTACATCATTTATATGTACTCTCTGACCGCAAGTAAGTTATTCTAGCCCCTTTCTATGTACTCTCTGACCGCAAGTGAGTTACCCTAGTCCCATAGTAGTACTCCCTGACCCCAAGTGAGTTATCCTAGCCCCTTTATATTTACTCTCTGATCGCAAGTGAGTTATTCAAACCCCATTATAAATACTCCCTGGCCCCAAGTGAGTTACCCTAGTCCCATATAAGTACTCCCTGACCCCAAGTAAGTTATCCTAGCCCCTTTATATGTACTCTCTGACCGCAAGTGAGTTACCCTAGTCCCATAGTAGTACACTCTAACCGCAGGTGAGTTATTCTAGCCCCTATATATGTACTCCCAGACCCCAAGTGAGTTACCCTAGTGCCTTATAAGTACTCCCTGACCCCAAGTGAGTTACCCTAGTGCCTTATAAGTACTCCCTGACCCCAAGTGAGTTACCCTATCCCCTTAATAAGTACACCCTGGCCCCAAGTGAGTTACCCTTTTTTTTTTTTTTTTTTTTTTGTCTTTATTCTGCTGGGGAAATGCGTTTACGCATACCCGCCTCTTCTAGGTGGGGTATGTGGGACTCCCCATTCCTGGGACTACCCACTAAATCCCCAACAGTGACTGCATCCTTGGCTTGGTAGCTTAATATGAAATCCTTCAAGCCGCGTGCTATGGATGCAGCCCCTCCCTCTTATTCCTCCACCATAGGGAGGTTTTGTACTCGGCCTTCTCCTTCGATGGGTGCTCCTTCTCTCCGCCACTGATCCTTGGCTCTCATTACCACCCCGCAAAACTTTGCGAACGCTCTCCAGTTGCTCTCTTTCGCCGCAATGGTTATAAAACAACGGGGGTCTATGTCCCACTGGAAGCCACAGTCTCTGATCAGGGTTGCCCTCTCTCTACCCCATGCAGCACAGTGTGTCAGGGTGTGCTCCGCAGTATCTATTTCCCCCTCCTTATTGCACCAAATGCACGCATCTCTCATAGTTTTGCCTATTTTTAACCTGTACACTTCAAAGTTGCCATGTCCTGACATTACCTGCGCTATATAATTGTCAACTGGGGCCCTTGTTATACAGCACCATGAATCCAACACTGGTACCAAATTATAGGTCCACCTCGCCTTGTCTAGTGACTCCCACCTCGTCTGCCAAGTCGCCATAGTCTGTGTTCTAACACTCCTCTTAATTCTGGGCATATCGCCCAACGTGTTCGCAAGTCTTGCTGCACAACGCCTCCTATACACCTCGCATCGCTCCTCTGCCAAAAGATCTATTGGTATTCGTCTATTAACAACGTACAACGCATCTATGGACACCGTTTTATGGGCACCGCACGCCCGAAATAGAGGGTTCCTTATTGCCTTCTCCAACCGTTCCAGATTTCTGCGCTTTTTAAGGGCCTTACCCCACACCGGCACCGCGTATAAAATGATAGATTCCAGAATACTCACATATAGAGTTTTCACTCTCTGTGATGGGCTCCTTAACCGCGGCATTTAAGCTGCCAAGTGGTTCGCTCCCCTCTTAACCTTATGGCACAGGTAACTCACGTGCGCATCGAAAGTTATACGCCGGTCTATTATTACCCCCAGGTAAGTTACCGTTTCCGCCATGGGAATAGTGTGTTACCCTGGTCCCATATAAGTACTAATAGACACCAAGTGAGTTACCCTGGTCCCATAGAAGTACTCCCTGACCCCAAGTGAGTTACCCTAGCCCCTATATAAGTACTCTCTGACCTCATGTGAGTTATCCTAGCTCCTTTTGTATGTACTCTCTGACCGCAAGTGAGTTACCCTAGTCTCATAGAATTACTCTCTGACCCAAAGTGAATTACCATAGCCCCTTTATAAGTACTCCCAGACCCCAAGTGAGTTACCCTAGTCCCTTATAAGTACTCTCTGACCGCAAGTGAGTTACCCTAGTCCCATAGAATTACTCTCTGACCCAAAGTGAATTACCATAGCCCCTTTATAAGTACTCCCAGACCCCAAGTGAGTTACCCTAGTCTGTTATAAGTACTCCCTGATCCCAAGTGAGTTATCCTAGCCCCTTTATATGTACACTTAGACTCCAAGTGAGTTACCCTAGCCGCTTTATATGTACCCCCAGACCCCAAGTGAGTTACCCTAGCCCCTTAATAAGTACACCCTGACCCTAAGTGAGTTACCCTAATCCCATATAAGTACTCCCAGACCCCAAGTGAGTTACCATAGCCCCTTTATATGTACTCCCAGACCCCAAGCGAGTTACCCTAGTCCCTTATAAGTACTCCCTGACACCAAGTGAGTTACCCTAGCCCCTTTGTAAGTACTCCCTGGCCCCAAGTGAGTTATCCTAGCCCCTTCATATATACTCTCTGACCGCAAGTGAGTTACCCTAGTCCCATATACGTACTCCCTGACCCTATGTGAGTTACCCTAGCCCCTTTGTAAGTACTCCCTGGCCCCAAGTGAGTTATCCTAGCCCCTTCATATGTACTCTCTTACATCAAGTGAGTTATCCTAGCCCCTTTATATGTACTCTCAGACCCCAAGTGAGTTACCCCAATCCCTTATAACTACTCCCTGACCCCAAGTTAGTTACCCTATTCCTTTATAAGTACACCCTGGCGCCAAGCGAGTTACCCTGGTCCCATATAAGTACTCCCAGACACCAAGTGAGTTACCCTAGTCCCATATAAGTACTTTCAGACCCCAAGTGAGTTATCCTAGTCCCATAGAATTACTCCCTGACCCCAAGTGAGTTACCCTAGTCACATAGAAGTACTCCCTGACCCCAAGTGAGTTACCCTAGTTCCATAGAAGTAATCCCTGACCCCAAGTGTGTTACCCTAGTCCCATATAAGTACTCCCTGACCCCAAATGTGTTGTCGTAGCCCCTTTATATGAACTCTCTGACCGCAAGTGAGTTACCCTAGTCCCATATAAGTACTCTCTGACCGCAAGTGAGTTATTCAAACCCCTTTAGAAGTACTCCCTGACACTAAGTGTGTTATCCTAGTCTCATATTTGTACTCCCTGAACCCAAGTGTATTACCTTAGCCCCTTTATAAGTATTCCCCGATCCCAAGTGAGTTATCCTATCCCCTTTATAAGTACTCACTGACCCCAAGTGAGTTACCATATCACCTTTATAAGTACTCCCTGACCCCAAGTGAGTTACCCCAGCCCCTTTATAATTACACCCTGGCCCCAAGTGAGTTACCCTGGTCCCATATAAGTACTCCCTGACCCCAAGTGAATTAACCTAGTCCCACTATATGTACTCTCTGACCGCAAGTAAGTTACCCTAGTCCCATACTAGTACTCACTGACCCCAAGTGAGTTATCCTAGCCCCTATATAAGTCCTCCCTGACCCCAAGTGAGTTACCCTAGTCCCATAAAAGTACTCCCTGACCCCAAGTGAGTTACCCTAGTCCCAAAGAAGTACTCTCTGACCTCAAGTGAGTTATCCTAGCCCCTTTATATGTACTCCCAGACCCCAAATGAGTTACCCTAGCCCCTATATAAGTACTCCCTGACCCCAAGTGAGTTACCCTAGTCCCATAGAAGTACTCTCTGACCTCAAGTGAGTTATCCTAGCCCCTTTATATGTACTCCCAGACCCCAAATGAGTTACCCTAGCCCCTATATAAGTACTCACTGACCCCAATTGAGTTACTATATCACCTTTATTAGTTCTCCCTGACCCCAAGTGAGTTATTCTATCCCCTTTATAAGTTCTCCCTGAGCCCAAGTGATTTATCCTAGCCCCTTTATAAGTACTCCCTGACCCCAAGTGAGTTATCCTAGCCCCTTTATATGTACTCTCTGACCGCAAGTGAGTTATCCTAGCCCCTTTATATGTACTCCCAGACCCCAAGTGAGTTACCCTGATCCCATATAAGTACTCCCAGACACCAAGTGAGTTAGCCTAGTCCAATATAAGTACTCCTCGACCCAAAGAGAGTTACCCTAGCCCCTTTATAAGTACTCCCTGACCCCCAGTGAGTTATCCTATCCCCTAATATGTACTCTCTAACCGCAAGTGAGTTATTCAAACCACTTTATAAGTACTCCCTGACCCCAAGTGTGTTACCCTAGTTCCATGTAAGTACTCCCTGAACCCAAGTGTGTTACCCTAGTTTCATATATGTATTCCCTGAACACAAGTGAGTTACCCTAGTCCCATTGAGGTACTCCCTGACCCCAAATGAGTCACCGTAGCAACTTTATAAGTACTATCTGACCCCCAGTGTGATACTTTAGTCACATAAATGTACTCCCTGACCCCCAAGTGAGTTACCCTAGCCTCTATATAAGTACTCCCTCACCCCAAGTGAGTTATCCTAGCCCCTTTATATGTACTCTCTGACCGCAAGTGAGTTATCCTAGCCCCATTATATGTACTCCCTGAACCCAAGTGAGTTATCCTAGCCCACTTATATGTACTCTCTGTCCGCAAGTGAGTTACCTAGCTTCTTTATAAGTACACCCCTGACCCAAGTGAGTTATCCTAGCCGCTTTATATGTACTCCCAGACCCCAAGTGAGTTACCCTAGTTCCTTATAAGTACTCCCTGACCCCAAGAGAGTTACCCTAGCCCTTTAATAAGTACACCCTGGCCCCAAGTGAGTTACCCTGGTCCCATATAAGAACTCCCTGAACCCAAGTGAGTTATCCTAGCCCACTTATATGTACACTCTGACCACAAGTGAGTTACCCTAGCCCCTTTATAAGTACTCCCTGACCCCAAGTGAGTTATCCTAGCCGCTTTATATGTACTCCCAGACCCCAAGTGAGTTACCCTATTCCCTTATAAGTACTCCCTGACCCCAAGAGAGTTACCCTAGCCCTTTAATAAGTACACCCTGGCCCCAAGTGAGTTACTGTGGTCCCATATAAGTACTCACAGACTCCAAGTGAGTTACCCTAGTCCCATATAAGTACTCCTTGGACCAAAGTGAGTTAACCTAACCCCTTTATAAGTACTCCCTGACACCAAGTGAGTTACAATATCACCTTTATAAGTACTCCTTGACCCCAAGTGAGTTAACCTAGCCCGTTTATAAGTACTCTCTAACCGCAAGTGAGTTACCCTAGTCCCATAGTAGTACTCCCTGACCCCAAGTGAGTTACCATAGCCCCTTTATAAGTACTCCCTTACCCCACGTGAGTTATCCTAGCCCCTTTATATGTACTCTCTGACGGCAAGTGATTTATCCTAGTCCCATAGTAGTACTCCTTGACCCCAAGTGAGTTACCATTGCCCCTTTATAAGTACTCCCTGACCCCAAGTGAGTTATCCTAGCCCTTTTATATGTACTCTCTGACCGCAAGTGAGTTATCCTAGCCGCTTTATATGTACTCCCTGACCACAAGTGAGTTACCCTAGTCCAATATAAGTACTCCTTGACCCAAAGAGTGACCCCAGCCCCTTTATAAGTACTCCCTGACCGCAAGTGAGTTACCCTAGTCCCATATATGTACTCCCTGACCCCAAGTGAGTTATCCTATCCCCTTTATATGCTCTTCAGCGTGCGGATCGATCGGGGTGTGGAGAGGATCGAGACGTACATGAAGGGTCTCCAGATCAATGTCAATCGTTCGCGATCTGCTCAGGACTTGGCCGTCCATTGCACGTACTCTGGCGAGTACACGGTCTGCCTTGTCTCAGAGCAGCATAGGAATAGTAATTTCCCAAGCACCGGCTTGGAGGATGTCGGGGGGGGATTCGGCTATGCTGCCCGGTGCTTCGTGCAAACTGGCATCCGTCTCGTCCGGTCGGGGGTTTTGTTCGACTCTCGTTGGGGACATTAGGGTGTACAGTGTTTACTTTACCCCTCATGCCCCCATCGGGGAGTTCGAGGCTTTCCTGGAGGACTTGGCGGGGAGTGTCAGGGAGAATGGGGTGCCGGTCCTCATTGGTGGAGACTTCAACTCGTGGTCGACATCATGAGTATCCGGTTGCACTAACCGACGTGGAGAGCTTGTTGAGGAATGGGGCGGTCAGCTCGGGTTGACATTGCTCAACCGAGGTTGTTCTTCGACCTTCGTCTCAGGCGACCGTGGTAGTATAATAGATCTCACCTGGGTATCGTCGTCGATCGCCTCGAGATTAGTCTCCTGGGAGGTGCTCGATGACGAGACTCTGAGCGATCACCGCTTCATCCAGTGGATTCTCACGGATGGGGGTCCTGGCCCTGCCTCGCCGGAGCGGGGGGTGCGCTGGGTTCGCTCGAGGTTCGACCCACTCTTATGCGAATTGGCATTTGCGTGGGGAATAGCCTCGAGCAGCTCGGCTTCCCCTCCGTCCGGGCGGGGGAGGGCCGGGGCGGACGTCGGCGGTGACGGCTCGGGCGTCTCGCCGGAGGGTTATCTCCGGAGACTCGTCGGGGCGTCCGACGCTTCTATGCCCAGGGCTCACGGAACTGCCAAGCGCTGGAATGCAGCGTATTGGTGGTGTGAGGACCTCGACCGTCTCCGTAAGGCAGCGAATGCTGTCCGCAGGAGGTGGTCGAGGTCGAGGGGTGCCAATACGGAAGTTCACTTGCGCGAAGCCTATAAGACGGCGAGAACCGCTTTCTCCTCCGCTATACGCGAGAGGAAGCGGGCCGCATGGTTGGCGCTGGTGAATGAAGTGGAGGCAGATCCTTGGGGTCGCCCCTTCTGGGTGGCCTATAAGAGATTAAAGAGACAGACATCTGCTAGTCTGACGGAGTCTGAGACGGTGGTTGCGATTGAGAGTCTTTTCTCGACGTCGCAAGTGAGGCCTGGGGGCGTTCCATTCGTGGTTCGCGGTAACACCAGGCCGATCTTGGAGTCTGATCTCATCACGGAAGCAGAGATTGTAATGGCTGCCGGGAGGTACCCTGCAAAGGGGGCCCCTGGTGTCGATGGCATTCTCCCGGAAGTGGTTAAGGTTGCAGCAATGAGCTGCCCCGCTGATTTTGCCCGGTTGTTCAACCGCTGCCTGGAACTCGACGACTTTCCCGCTATCTGGAGGAGGGCGAGGGTTGTCCTAATCCCGAAAGGGATCGGGGGCTTCAGACCCATATCTCTCCTACCGGTGGTGGGGAAGTTGTTCAAGAGGGTAGTTGTCGCCCGTCTTACGGAGGTTTATGAGGGGGTCGCACCTCTCGCGGACGGTCAATACGGGTTCCGTCCGGGTAGAAGTACCATGGATGCCGTATCGGCTGTCCAGAATTTTATTCGGATCGCCCTTCGGGGGTCTGTGTACCGGAGCAAACGCGTGGCCGTAATCCTTCTCGACATTAAGAACGCGTTCAATTCTGTGTCGCATGCGGCCATCTTGGAGGCCCTGGCCGCCAATGGCGCGGACCCGGGGGTGATTGTGGATATAGTCCGCAGTTACCTGGGGGACCGTGTCATTGAGTGCGCTGGACGGCAGTGGCGCGTTGGGGCGGGTGTTCCGCAGGGATCGGTCTTAGGACCTCTCCTGTGGAACATTTGTTTCGACGGTCTGCTGCGGTTGAGTCTCCCGGAGGGCTGCACGTTGACTTGTTACGTGGACGATACGGCATTGTGTGTGTCTGCGGGAAGCGTCGGGTCCTTGCAGTTGAAGGCTAACAGGGCTTTGTCGCGTATCGTTCTGTGGCTTGAGGGGAGGAACCTGGAGGTGAACGTCTCCAAATCGGAGGCTGTTTTCTTCTCTAGGAGGCGGTCTGATCGGGCTCCGCGGTTTTCGGTCGGGGGCGAGACGGTTTCCGTCTCCCCGCGGGCGAAATACCTCGGTGTGTGGTTGGATCGTCGTCTTTCCTTCAAGTTTCACATTGATTGCATGGTGGGAAAAGCCAAAAAGGCTGGGTGGGCGTTGAGTAGCTTATTGCCGAACGTGGGTGGGTCGGGGGTCTCGGGAAGGATGTTGTACACGAACTTAGTGCACAGCAGTCTTCTTTACGGGGCGCCTTGCTGGGCTGAGGCTGCCTCTCGCCTAACCATTGCGAGGTCCCTAATCTCCGCGCAGAGGGTCATGGCGCTGAGGGTTTCCCGCGCGTGTCGTACGGCTTCGTCCTGTGCGCTATTAGTAATCTCGGGCATACCACCGGCCCATCTTTTAGCTTTGGAGCGCAGGGAGGTGTACGATGCGTCGCGTGCGGGTGGCTCCTCGGCTGGCGTGGCCGAAGCGCGGAGATTGGCGAGGGCTAATTTAGTAGAGAGATGGCAGGCAGCATGGGACTCGGATGGTCGGGGTAGGTGGACCCACCGCCTCATCCCGGACATCCGGTCCTGGCTGGCTGCTAATTGTAGAAGCTTGAACTACCATGTTTCCCAGATGCTCCTGGGGCATGGTAGTTTTATGAGTCATCGCGCGAGGGTGGGCCGCAGGGCGACTCCCGACTGCTGGTGCTCCCCGAATCCGGTCGCGGATGCGGCGGAGCACACGCTGTTGTGGTGTCCCCTGTGGGAATGCGAAAGAGCAGAACTCTTTGATGCTTTAGGTGTGCCCTCGTTGGAGGTGGAGACCCTTGTGTCCCATGTTACGAGTACGCCGAGAGCTTGGAATGCATTTTCCAGCTTCTCGGTTAGGGTCCTCACCTCCAAGGACAGTAGAGTCCGAGCTGAGGAGTCTGCTGCTCTCTCCTCTGGGGTGGGGTAGAGTCTGGGGTTTTTGTTTGTCTGGGGATGACCGCAAACGGTCGTAGAGTAGAGCGTATTCCCTCCTACCTGATGTTATAAGCTATGCTTGGTACCGGGTAGGGGGGCAGGTAGGGGGTTATGGTGGGTTAGAATCCCACATAACCTCTGGCCAAAACATCGGCCGCCAGAGGTACTTAACAAGCCGTAAGGCTTTAAGAAGTTTCCCCCTACCTCGCAAAGCGTCGGAAAAAAAAAAGTACTTTTTACAATAGTAAAATTACTATTTTCCGTTTAATTTAAGTATTAAACGTAGTCACCAAGATTATTTAATTAAAATGATATTTATAATGAATAATAGAAGCAATTAAACTAAAGTAACCATTATAGCTTAACTAACTACGCTTTCATTAATTATGTTAATGTATAGTAAGTGCTTCAATGCTGTAGTCAAATAACACAATCCTATTTCCCGTTGTTAGGAAAAGACCTTGTATGTATTCTCTGACCGCAAGTGAGTTATCCTAGCCGCTTTATATGTACTCCCAGACCCCAAGTGAGTTACCATATCACCTTTATAAGTACTCCCTGACCCCAAGCGAGTTATCCTATCCCCTTTATATGTACTCTCTGACCGCAAGTGAGTTACCCTGGTCCCATATAAGTACTCCCAGACACCAAGGGAGTTAGCCTAGTCCAATATGAGTACTCCTTGCCCCAAAGAGAGTCACCCTAGCCCCTATATAAGTCCTCCCTGACCCCAAGTGAGTTACCCTAGTCCCAAAGAAGTACTCTCTGACCTCAAGTGAGTTATCCTAGCCCCTTTATATGTACTCCCAGACCCAAAATGAGTTACCCTAGCCCCTATATAAGTACTCCCTGACCCCAAGCGAGTTACCCTGGTCCCATATAAGTACTCCCAGACACCAAGTGAGTTACCCTAGTCCCATATAAGTACTTTCAGACCCCAAGTGAGTTATCCTAGTCCCATAGAATTACTCCCTGACCCCAAGTGAGTTACCCTAGTCACATAGAAGTACTCCCTGACCCCAAGTGAGTTACCCTAGTTCCATAGAAGTAATCCCTGACCCCAAGTGTGTTACCCTAGTCCCATATAAGTACTCCCTGACCCCAAATGTGTTGTCGTAGCCCCTTTATATGAACTCTCTGACCGCAAGTGAGTTACCCTAGTCCCATATAAGTACTCTCTGACCGCAAGTGAGTTATTCAAACCCCTTTAGAAGTACTCCCTGACACTAAGTGTGTTATCCTAGTCTCATATTTGTACTCCCTGAACCCAAGTGTATTACCTTAGCCCCTTTATAAGTATTCCCCGATCCCAAGTGAGTTATCCTATCCCCTTTATAAGTACTCACTGACCCCAAGTGAGTTACCCTAGTCCCTTATAGGTACTCCCTGACCCTAATTGAGTTCCCCTAGTCACATATAAATACCCCCTGACCCTTAGTGAGTTACCCTGGTCCCATATAAGTACTCCCTGACCCCAAGTGAATTAACCTAGTCCCACTATATGTACTCTCTGACCGCAAGTAAGTTACCCTAGTCCCATACTAGTACTCACTGACCCCAAGTGAGTTATCCTAGCCCCTATATAAGTCCTCCCTGACCCCAAGTGAGTTACCCTAGTCCCATAAAAGTACTCCCTGACCCCAAGTGAGTTACCCTAGTCCCTAAGAAGTACTCTCTGACCTCAAGTGAGTTATCCTAGCCCCTTTATATGTACTCCCAGACCCCAAATGAGTTACCCTAGCCCCTATATAAGTACTCCCTGACCCCAAGTGAGTTACCCTAGTCCCATAGAAGTACTCTCTGACCTCAAGTGAGTTATCCTAGCCCCTTTATATGTACTCCCAGACCCCAAATGAGTTACCCTAGCCCCTATATAAGTACTCACTGACCCCAATTGAGTTACTATATCACCTTTATTAGTTCTCCCTGACCCCAAGTGAGTTATTCTATCCCCTTTATAAGTTCTCCCTGACCCCAAGTGATTTATCCTAGCCCCTTTATAAGTACTACCCTGACCCCAAGTGAGTTATCCTAGCCCCTTTATAAGTACACCCTGACCCCAAGTGAGTTACCCTGGTCCCATATAAGTACTCCCCTGACCCCAAGTGAGTTAACCTAGTCCCATATAAGTACTCCCTGACCCCAAGTGAGTTACCCTAGTCCCTTATAGGTACTCCCTGACCCTAATTGAGTTCCCCTAGTCACATATAAATACCCCCTGACCCTTAGTGAGTTACCCTAGTCACATATTAGTACTCCCTGACACCAAGGAAGTTACCCTAGCCCCTTTATAAGTACTCCCTGACCTCAAGTGGGTTACCCTAGTGCCATATATGTACTTCCTGACCCCAAGTGAGTTACTTTGGCTCCTATATAAGTATTCCCTGACCCCAAGTGAGTTACCCTAGCCCCTTTATAAGTACTCCCTGACCCAAGCGAGTTACCCTAGTCCCATATAATTTCTCCCTGACCCCAATTGAGTTTCCCTGGTTCCATATAAGTACAAGTTAACCCGTAAGTGAGTTACCCTAGTACCATATAAGTAATCCCTGACCCAATGCGATTTACCATAGTCCCATATAAGTACTCCCTGACCCCAAGTGAGTTACCCTAGCCCCTTTATAAGAACTCCCAGACCCCAAGTGGGTTACCCTAGTGCCATTTAAGTACTTCGTGATCCCATGTGAGTTACTTTACCCCCTATATATGTATTCCCTGACCCCAAGTGAGTTACCCTAGCCCCTTTATAAGTACCCCCCTGACCCCAAGTGAGTTACCCAAGTCCCATAATAGTACTTCCTGACCCCAACTGAGTTACTTTAGCCCCTATATAAGTATTCCCTGACCCCAAGTGAGTTACCCTAGCCCCTTTATAAGTACTCCCTGACCCTAAGTGAGTTACCCTAGTACCATATAAGTATTCCCTGACCCAATGCGATTTAACCTAGTCCCATTTAAGTACTCCCTGACCCCAAGTAAGTTACCCTAGCCCCTTTATAAGTACTCCCTGACCCCAAGTGTGTTACCCTAGTGCCATATAAGTACTTCGTGATCCCAAGTGAGTTACTTTAGCCCCTATATAAGTATTCCCTGACCCCAAGTGAGTTACCCTAGCCCCTTAATAAGTACTCCCTGACCCCATGTGAGTTACCCAAGTCCCATAATAGTACTTCCTGACCCCAAGTGAGCTACCCTAGGCTCAAAATAAGTACTCCCTGACCCCAAGTGTGTTACCCTAGTACCTTATAAGTACTCCCTGACCCCAAGCGAGTTACCCTAGCCCCTTTATAAGTACTCCCCTGACCCCAAGTGTGTTACCCTAGCCCCTTTATAAGTACTCCCTGACCCAAGCGAGTTACCTTAGTCCCCATATAAATACTCCCTGAACCCAATTGAGTTACCCTAGTCCCATATAAGTACCACCGTACCCAAAGTGTGTTACACTAGTCCCATAGAAGTACTCCCTGACCCGAAGTGAGTTACCCTAGTCCCATATAAGTACTCCCTGATCCCAAGTGAGTTACTTTAAGCCCCTATATAGGAACTCCCTGACCCCAAGTGAGTTACCCTACCCCCTTTACAAGTACTCCCTGATCCCAAGTGAGTTACCCTAGCCCCTTTATAAGAACTCCCAGACCCCAAGTGGGTTACCCTAGTGCCATTTAAGTACTTCGTGATCCCATGTGAGTTACTTTACCCCCTATATATGTATTCCCTGACCCCAAGTGAGTTACCCTAGCCCCTTTATAAGTACCCCCCTGACCCCAAGTGAGTTACCCAAGTCCCATAATAGTACTTCCTGACCCCAACTGAGTTACTTTAGCCCCTATATAAGTATTCCCTGACCCCAAGTGAGTTACCCTAGCCCCTTTATAAGTACTCCCTGACCCTAAGTGAGTTACCCTAGTACCATATAAGTATTCCCTGACCCAATGCGATTTAACCTAGTCCCATTTAAGTACTCCCTGACCCCAAGTAAGTTACCCTAGCCCCTTTATAAGTACTCCCTGACCCCAAGTGGGTTACCCTAGTGCCATATAAGTACTTCGTGATCCCAAGTGAGTTACTTTAGCCCCTATATAAGTATTCCCTGACCCCAAGTGAGTTACCCTAGCCCCTTAATAAGTACTCCCTGACCCCATGTGAGTTACCCAAGTCCCATAATAGTACTTCCTGACCCCAAGTGAGCTACCCTAGGCTCAAAATAAGTACTCCCTGACCCCAAGTGTGTTACCCTAGTACCTTATAAGTACTCCCCTGACCCCAAGCGAGTTACCCTAGCCCCTTTATAAGTACTCCCTGACCCCAAGTGTGTTACCCTAGCCCCTTTATAAGTACTCCCTGACCCAAGCGAGTTACCTTAGTCCCATATAAATACTCCCTGAACCCAATTGAGTTACCCTAGTCCCATATAAGTACCCCGTACCCAAAGTGTGTTACACTAGTCCCATAGAAGTACTCCCTGACCCGAAGTGAGTTACCCTAGTCCCATATAAGTACTCCCTGATCCCAAGTGAGTTACTTTAGCCCCTATATAGGAACTCCCTGACCCCAAGTGAGTTACCCTACCCCCCTTTACAAGTACTCCCTGATCCCAAGTGAGTTACCCTAGTCCCATACAAGTACTCCCTTATACCAATTGAGTTACCCTAGTCCCATAATACGTACTCCCTGAACCCAAGTGAGTTACCTAGTCCCATATAAGTACTCCCTGATCCCAAGTTTGTTACCCTATCCCCTTTTTAAGTACTCCCTGACCCCAAGTGTGTTACCCTAGTACCTTATAAGTACTCCCTGACCCCAAGCGAGTTACCCTAGCCCCTTTATAAGTACTCCCTGACCCCAAGTGTGTTACCCTAGCTCCTTTATAAGTACTCCCTGACCCAAGCGAGTTACCTTAGTCCCATATAAATACTCCCTGAACCCAAGCGAGTTACCCTAGTCCCATATAATTACTCCCTGACCCCAAGTGAGTTTCCCTGGTTCCATATAAGTACGAGTTAACCCCCAAGTGAGTTACCCTAGTACCATATAAGTACTCCCTGACCCAATGCGATTTACCCTACTCCCATATAAGTACAACCCTGACCCCAAGTGAGTTACCCTAGTCCCTTATAATTACTCCCTGACCCTAATTGAGTTCCCCTAGTCACATATAAGTACTCCCTGACCCTTAGTGAGTTACCCTAGTCACATATTAGTACTCCCTGACCCCAAGTAAGTTACCCTAGCCTTTTTATAAGTACTCCATGACCCCCAGTGTGTTACCCTAGTCCCTTATAACTACTCCTTGACCCCAAGTGCGTTACCCTATCCCCTTTATAAGTACACCCTGGCCCAAATGAGTTACCCTGGTCCCATATAAGTACTCCCTGACCCCCAGTGTGATACCTTAGTCACATAAATGTTCTCCCTGACCCCAAGTGAGCTACCCTAGCCCCTATATAAGTACTCCCTCACCCCAAGTGAGTTATCCTAGCCCCTTTATATGTACTCTCTGACCGCAAGTGAGTTATCCTAGCCCCAATATATGTACTCCCTGAATCCAAGTGAGTTAT